>NW_018248582.1:168270-175704 GCF_001263595.1 Phalaenopsis equestris
TATATATATATATGTGTATATATATATATGTATATTGTATATTCATATTTTGAGTGACATATATTAGGAGACAGACCATAGAGGATTGAGAGATACATTCTTTGTGGAGGGAACGAGCAGGATACTGAGAAGGTAAGCAGTAGTGAGGGTGATGTTTGGCAGAGAGTAGGAGGAATGTTTGAAGTAAGTCCATTTTGTTCCTACATGTAAATACAGTTGTTAGTAAATAATGTTGAAATCTATTAGGTATTTTTCGAGGACTTTATTCGAGTCTTCTCTACCGCCATTTGTTCATAATATTTTTATGAGAGTTTAAAATTGTCATTGAAAAATGTTTTTGAATATATGGAATTTATTTATGGATTCTGATTTCCATTTCATTAGGCAAGACCAACAATATTGAGATTATTCGTCTATGAAGCATATATAATATTATTAGCCTTACTATGAAATAACTGGGGAATGTTCCCATATATCAGAGTGAATTATTTGTAGATTGAGAGCTATGATTAAAAGAAGAAAAATCTATATTGCAGTTTTTGGTTGTGTTATAGGGAATACATGTGATTTATTAGGGTTGAATACTACAACAACAACAACAAAAGGCCTTTTCCCACAAATTAGAGTGCTAAATAAATCCTTTTTCTCCATTGTGTCTGACTGAGAGTCAAATTTTCATTTAATTCTAATAAATTAAGATCATTTTTTATACAAAATGAACAAGTCCTTATAGGTCTACCTATGCCTTTCTTAGCATAAGTTTAATCTAAAATATACCTCTCCTAACCGGATCATGAGCTGGTTGACGTTTAATATGCCCAAACCATCTAAGACGACTCTCTTTAATCTTGTCTGCCACTTTGGCTACACCAACCCTTTCACGGATACATTCATTTTGCATTTTATCATTGGCAAGTCATTCATCCACCAAAGCATTCTCATCTCAGCAACAATTAACTCGGTTTTATGCTTCTCTTTTAAAGGACAACATTCTGCGTCATAAAACATTGCAGGTATCACCATAATTTTATAAAGTTTCCCTTCAAGTCTAAGTGGTACTTTACTATCACGCAATAGACCCGATGCATTCCTCCACTTCAATCAACCAACTTGAATTATACTAATAAAATCCCCATCTATTTCACCATCACTTTGAACAATAGACCTAAAATATCTAAATTGTACACACCTTTTAATGATTTGATCACCCATAATTACAACTCTGTCACTTGATCTATTATTAGAGCTACTCAAACAAAGGTCTTTAGACTCTAATGTAGACCTCCATAATTCAAGTTTTTTTGAACTTTTTCTATAGTTTTATCCACAAGAAGGATATCATCAACAAAAAGCATACATCAAGGTACATCTTCCTGTAAATATCCAGTAAGAGCATCCATTAATAAAGCGAAATGATATTAGCTTAAAGCCGATTTTTAATGTAATCCAACCAAAATAGAAAAATGCTTGGTTAAATCTTATTTTGTTCGAACACAAGTAACAACTCTAGTATACATATCTTTAATGATTTGAATATAACAACTTTCTTTTCCAAAACTCTCCAAATACTTCTCTTGGAACCTTATCGTAAGCTTTTTTCTAAATCAATAAAATAATATGTAGATCCACCTTCCTTTCATTGTACTTCTCCATCAAACCTCTCAATAATCGTATAGCTTCCATTGTAGACTTGCCCGGCATAAATCCAAAATAATAGTCTTAACCTATGTTCAATTACTCGCTCACATAATTTAAACGTACGACACATTAACTTAATCCCTCTGTAATTTGCACACTCACGTGCATCCCCTTTATTTTTAAAAATGGGAATCAAAATGCTCTTTCTTCACTCCTCAGACATCTTTTTAATTCTTAAAATAATATTAAAGAGCTTAGTAAGCCAAGAAATTTTCAAATCTCCTAAATATTTCCACACTTCAATTAGAATATCATCAAGTCCAAGTGATTTTACATCCTTGGTTTTCTTTAAAGCATCCTCATCTTCTTTTTTATTAATGAAGTTTTATTATTATTAACGATATTAAGATCACTAAGGTCGACCGTATTTTCAAAAACTTTATTAATAAGTTTATCAAAATACCACACTTACCTATGTTGAATATCTTCCTCTAAAATTTTTTTTTTTATTTTTTTCTTAAATAAACTTTACTTAAACTAAATCTTTACTCTTCTTTTCTATTTGTTTAGTTGGTTTATATACATATATTTTTCACTTCTTTAGTATCTAATATATTATAAAGATCACTAAAAGCAGATTTCTTAGCATCGAAAATTATTTTTTTACACTCCCTACGGGACATCTTATATTTTTCTGTGTTCTCTAAGCTATACATTTAAACTAATTTTTATAACACATCATCTTATATTTGATCTTCTCTTGTACATTATTATTTCACCACCAACTATTTTTATTTATAAAAACTTTTCTTTTTAATTCTTGAATTGCATCTTATGCCACTTGTTTAATTGTGTTTGTTATTTTATCCCACATAGAATTAGTGCCTTCATGAACATCCCAAATCTCAAAATCATGAAATTCAATCATAAAAATATATTTTTGTATTTTTTAGGTGTCCTCATCTAATTCTATGATAATATTTCATGTATTTTTGATCTTCCAATTCCTAATCTTAAAATCTTGAACTAATAATCGATGTTAAGCACTTAAATTTTCACTTGGAAAAACCTTACAATATTTACATTCTCGACGATCTTTTTTCTCACAAGAAAATAATCAATTTGTGCTTTATTAGATCCATTCTAATAAGTAATGATATACTTATCTCTTATCTTAAATAAAGTATTAGCAATAACAAAATCATAAGCTAAAAAAAATATAATATGATTCTATCTTCTTCATTAATCACTCCAAAATCATAGCCATCATGAATATTTCTAAAATGTTCTACCACTCTACTAACATGTTTATTTAAATCTCCTCCAATAAAAATTATTTCTTCAAGATGTATCATTTATATTAATTCTTCGAGGTCATTCCAAAACATTTCTTTTGAACTTATATCCAAACATATTTGAGGAGCATAAGCACTACCATTAAAAATCCCAGTATCAACAATAATCTTTGAGACTATTGATTTTTATAACATTTTTTTTCAAACTCTTATCTATACTTACATATACACCATTTCTAGTGCAACTCCTGTCTGAATACCAAAGTTTAAAAACCTAAGCTATCAACCTCCTTAGTCTTTTCTTCAATGCATTTAGTTTCTTGAATGCATAAGATATTTATCTTCTTATGAACCATAATATTTATTAATTCCATTAATTTACCTGTGAGAGTATCTATATTCCAAAATCCTATGCTAATATTAGTTTCATGGACTAACTTCTTTGTCTGCATCAGTCCATAATGTGGGAACCCTTAGTTATTTCACACTACACTGAGACGTTGGTGTAGTGGATTGGTGTAGCGGCCCTTGCACACTTTTCACTTTATTCAGGTCATACAGTATGACGCTTCCAGGAGATGCCCTAGCATTTTGCATGTGGATGACCAAGGCGACTGCACCGAGTTGACTTGTGTTTGTTGTTGCTATTACAACTGTGTATGGTGGGGCTTTTGGTTAACGTGTGTATAATCCATTTTTGGAGTTGCTACTGAGAATTATTTGGTTTGTTTATCTATCCTTAATTGTGTGAAATTTTGAATAGAGAGAAGGTTGTAGGAGAGGATCAAAACAAGAAGCAATGGTAATAGATGAAACTTAAGTGATGGTATTGGTAGTAAGCCTTTGCTTGTGTCAAAATGGTTTGTCTTTCAATTGTCGATGGTGATGTGTTGCTTGCCATAGTATAGTTGAATGTCTTATTAGAGCTAGTTGAGATCAGAGGAGACATGAGACAGATGCTTGAGTAGAGGATCCAGTTGGGTTTGGCATGCAATATATTGGAAAAGGTCTGGGGTTGGGCCATTGTTGGGCTGATATGTAAAGTCGGTTCTATGCCAACACTTGTAGGTAAAATGGCTGGTTTTGTGAAGATTTGTCATGTAACAGGCGTGAGGGTTGATACTTTTGTTAGGCTAAATTAGTCTGCTTACTAGAGTAGAAAAAAAATTTAAGCTTAAGAGTTGAAACTTTGAGCGGATGGCTATCTTAAAGGCTTGGTAGTTGGCCCATTTAGGGTATAGTGAATGAAATCTTTTGGATCTAGAGCGGCGCCAGCTAAGGCTATAGCATCTACTTTAGACTTGATTGCAAAAAGATATTGAGTCATAGATTGTTCTTCCATTGAGAGGTTGTGGAGCCCTTTCTTCGTTGAGTAATGTGAGAATGATATGTGGATTGGAGCCGGCGTTTGATGGTGAGCCATACTTCATGATAAGATTTTAGGTTAAGAACATATGAGAGAAGAGACGAGAAGATTGTGGAGTAGCGTTTCGTCCAGGTTCTGATCTATGAAGAACCAAAGATTGTAGACAAGATTACGCTGGAGTGTGCCCACTTGAGTAATTGTATAGGGAGAAGTTCAAGTTGTAGAGCCATCCATGTACTCATCGATCCGTTAGTTTTGAACTTCAGAATTTGAGACATCTAGGTGGGATGGTTTTTAGGAGTTGTGTGTGTTAATGAAGTTATTATTTGCTGATGGCTAAGATGAATGTAGGACAAGTACCTTGGTTGTATATGAGTGGTGAGTTTGCTGCTTCTGGTATCACTAAGAACAATTTAAGACTGCATACAAATCACGCTCCAAAGTTTGCACCGTCATGGGGAGTTATCGGCATGCCTCTGTCAAATTGGTATATAAAAAAGAAGATTTTGATCAATTTCTCTCTCTTCCTAATATATTTCTTCTTCAAATCAGAAGCTTCTCCCACGCGACAAGTTGAATCCTCCTTTACCGTAGGTGTGGAATATATATTTTATTAATTATAATAAACAATTTTCTGTTTACTTTCAAGATTAGTGGTTATCAAACTTTAGGTACATTCACATTTATTACTTTATGCCTACTACCTTAGAATTTTCTATAAAAAAAAAATTGCAAGAATTTACAAACACAAGAAAATAAGATACGAGGGAGAAAGGAAAGAAAGGTGGAGTAATTCAGATGCCCGCAGGAGTGACATCTGCTTCAAGAGAAGTATGGCTGCTAGTTTTGCTGATTTGTATGCAACCAACTTTCATCTTCATGGCACATGGATGCATTCTCTCTCAATCGATTGTATATATGAAGTAGAACTTTGTCCCTATTTATACTAAGTATAAATTATCTATATATTACTTTCAAGCTTATAGAATTATTTGATCTATATGCAATGTAGACATTGGAGGATCCCATTGAATAACAAAAACATGAGTGTTCTAAAACATGTGATCATTGATCTCAAGAGATATTCACACTTGATTATTTAAGATCGGTGCTATCAACTTGATATCCATTCACACTTAATACTTCCTCACAACTTCCACATAGGTTGCTCAATATAAAGGACATAAATCAATAATTTCAATAGCCACAATCACACGCAAATAAAGACGAGAAGATTATAGAGGAGGAGAAGGGAAAAGTATTTCGGTTACTTATAATTAATAGATCTTCTCTTTCAAGGAGGATGTGCAGTTAATTTCGGTTTTATTAAAAGAATAATATTATTGATTGAAATCATGCAACAAGGGGGAGTAGTGATAAAAGTAACATTTTCTTATTCTTCAAGTCCAGCATTAATTTTCTTAATAGATAACAACATTCTCTCTCGGCCAATGGTAGAATATAAAGTGATATTTTATCCTTATTTACATAAAGTGTAATATATCTGCTTGCCCCTTTTGATTCTTATTGAATTATTGATCTATATAATCGTGGACATAGGTGGACCCCATTAAGCCACATAAAATTGGGTGACTTGTGATTTTAATCTTTAAAAATTTCTTCCGTACTTATATGACCTTGTTCAATATTTTATCACTATCCTAGTATTATTAATGTACTATAATGTCTGACACTTCCTATGATAAATAAAGGGAACAGATTCCTTTCTTTCTCATTATTTCTCTTTTCAATTCTTTAAGAAATTAATTGAGCAATTTCAAGAAGGATCAAGCACATCTGCACATTTATAAATCTCAATCAATTTGATATAAGAAACAAAATTTTTTATGGTACGTATCAAAGTCTTAGCCATCATAGCATCTATGTTAAGTCAAAGAAATTGGTGTAAGATGAAAAGATTATTTCTGAAAAATTGCTTGCAGAGCAGTAGAACTACCAAATTGTTTGGAATCAACATTAAGAATTTATTTGCATACTCCAAACTCATACACATACAAGTATATAGCATAATTATGGATCTAATTTTGATAGTATATGGTCTATGTGATGCATAATTCAAACATTATTTATCAAACTAAATGGTATCAGTATAAATATGTCTTATGATGGTTCGACAAAATAATGTTCAAAAGTATTAGATGAAGTTAGAACATAGACATTTTAAGTGGGTCATTTTAAGTGGGTTAAATTTTTTAAGAATATTCTTCTTCCCTTAAGAATTGCGTTCTATTTGTGAATAAATATATTAATGTTCAAAGCAGCATTTCTATTATTTTATATACAATGAATGTCAATGGGACTAATTGTGATCACATGAAAAAAATGAATCGTGCAAAAACTTTAAATGACTTTCTCAAGACTTCAATAGAAACTTAGCTTTCTTAACAATGGCAGCTATATAATTAAAGATCTCCATTTATTTAAGCATAGTTAATGTATACTGCTGATTCTTCATTAAAAAGTCATTGCCGCAACTAATTAGAATACATATGTAATCCAAATGCAATATAAATTAAATATAACACATTTGAAATGCTCAAGGTTATTTGGTAAAGTTATAAATTCAATAAATCATTATTTTTTGGTAGGAATTAAATTGAATATAAAATTTTGTATTATTATATTCTTTAAATCATATGCTTTCTATTCATATTTTTTTTATTAAGAAAAAATCTAGGCCAAATCAACCAAAAGAGTCAGCAGGGTTACAAGCTCAATAGCGACATGAGGATGATGAGATTGAAAGCCTGTGGGATGTTTGGACGTAGCATGATGGAGACGCAAGGCAGAAATGTGAGATAATTAGATATTGGACAGAAAATGACAAATGAGGATGAGGACTGTCGGCGCTTAAAAGGGGGAAAGGTTAATGTTTGGGAGTCGCCCGTAAGAAACTGTCGGCAGCCGGAATCGAAATCCCGTCGCCCGCTTCGGAAGGACTTTTTAATTTACGTATATATATATAATTTTAGAAAAATATGAAATCAAACTGACCTCATATTTTTCACAGTTTAAATGAAAGAGCACTCTACCTCAAATCCTGTATCTATCCCGAGGGATAAACACAAGACTTGAGGATGAGGCTCGATCAAATAAACTAAGAAAGATATGACG
>NW_018248582.1:176679-176988 GCF_001263595.1 Phalaenopsis equestris
AGCAGTACAACATGCTATACATGAAAGAGAGTGGCAGGTAGAAACACGACAAGTGTAACATGCTGTACATGGAGAATAGTAGCAAGTAGGAACAGGAGTAATATGCTACACAGGAAGAGCAGTAGCAAGTAGAAACAGGAAAATTAAGTACTGTAAAATGTAAAGCAAACATGTATGCCTGTGAAATCCGCTGTCCCTTAAGCATAGCAAACCTAAATGCATCTCAAAAAATAAATCCCGAAAGAAACATCGTCCAGAAAACCCGAAGAAAAGAGGGGGAACTCGAGAAAATCAACGAAAGAGACTCAA
>NW_018248583.1:0-876 GCF_001263595.1 Phalaenopsis equestris
ACCCGAGATAATTGTGATGTTTAGATCGCTAACTGTTGTGTTGATGAGAGAATATCGGTCAAAGGTAGGTAAAGGTTTTTCCATCTCCGACAATTGTGATGTTTAAATAGTTAATCATTGTGTCGATGAGATAGTATTTGGTTGGAGGTGTTTTAGGTTATGTTTTGATGGTGCTCCTAAGAAATATGTGAATGTTAATATTATAAAGTAAAATTAATGTTAAGATTACAAAAAAAAAGTAAATGCATATATAAGTTTACAGTATTTTATCATTTAGAAAATATTATTCATACATAAAATAGTATATTCAAAGATTTCTTATAGAGATATGAAAGATTAACATATTTCAAGATTTCTTACAGAGATATGAAAGACCAACATGTAAATGAAATTCTTTCTATTGAGTTATTACAGTTTAGGAGTGTGATTACTTTTTGGTTATCTTTAAATAACTCATTATGTTGCTTTAATATTTTTTTTTCAAGTTTAAGCTCTTAATTAAGATTAATAGAAGAGCAGATATTGTGTATATGAGGCCAAAACAACAACTAGAAAGGTACGATTTCTACTTGTTAATTTAATTATTTTCTTTAATGGCTTTTTCATTAATAATTGAATATTAAACTATTAGTAATAGAAATAAAATCATGAAAAAAAAATTTTACCGTTCGATCGTTCGTTCCCTTCTTGATTAATTCTAAACCCCGGTTCGGATAATGACAAAAGTGGTATCAGAGCAAGATGTTTAGATTAAATAATATGAATCCTAATGAAAAAGCCAATAGGATGATTGAATTAAGTTATAAATAATAGAAATTAAATTTTAAATGAGTCTAATCACATTATTTTGTTATTATTTTCAAAATTATGGATGAT
>NW_018248584.1:0-393 GCF_001263595.1 Phalaenopsis equestris
GTGTGAACTGTGGTATTGGAGAAAATATTATGTCCCAACAACGCACGTCCGAACGACCAACCACTGGTCACCGCATCGTCATACACCTCATTGGTGGGTGATGTGGCGGCCAATGTTTGGCAATCCAGACGCAGTATTTCTTCGTGGTGTTAGGTGATATTGAGGTGGTATTGTACTTCAATACCACCCCAATATCACCTCAATACCATGCCAACATCGTCAATCCACACATAATCCACACCTAGCTCGTCTACATGTAATATTTTTACCAACTAATCGGACCATCAACGTATGGTAGATAGTTAACAAAAAAAAAACTGAGAAAAGGTACTCTTTTTAATGCATTTGAAGAATTGAGTGTTCTATAAATAAATATGAAATTTTGGCCCATAT
>NW_018248585.1:0-2541 GCF_001263595.1 Phalaenopsis equestris
AGAGAGAGAGAGAGAGAGAGAGAGAGAGTTAAAGATAATTTTATTGACCATGACTTTGTGATATTGATAAGTGCGCGCACCATTCCAATATAATATAATAATGAGTATTGTATCTCTTTAAAATCAATTTGAAGTTTTTATTAAGCTAATTACTAATATTTCAAATCTTAATTTTATCCAATAATTTAAAAAAATTGTTTATTTAAAATGATTTTTGAGCGAATACTTACACTTAAAATTTAATTTTTAATCACTTTCTAATGAGAGAAAATACTTTAGATCTACAATTCTCCTAAAGTTGTACTATGCAATAATGTGAGTAACTTACCTTTTAATTTTTGGTTGTCATTCAAGAACAATATTATTTTAAAGTCTCCATTGATAACTTAGAAAACATAATTAGTTGCATTCATTAAATTTATTCTTATCCTAATTAATTCTAGTGTTTTCTTTAAGATTATTTCTCAAAAGAATTTAATTCTTCAAGTATTATACGCTTATATACTCAAAGATTTATTTGATTTACTTTAATTGTTTCACTATGGCCCTTCAAATACCTATAAATCACCCTAATTTTTAAGGGAGTAACTGAAGAAATTACTACTAAATGAAGACCGAGTAAACCAAAATAACATGGAATATTTATTTTCCAAATCAACACATTACACATAGAAAAACTTAAGGTTTACTATAAGTTCACAGTTTTAAACTATAGTTCACACAAATTTTGAATAAAATACAATACAAATTAGAAGATTTGAAAAAAAAAATCTACACAAAATAAAGTAAAATCAAGAAATAAACAAATTGAGTTCGATAATCTTGATTTCATCCTCTCTCTAATCCTACTTTATATAACTTTCTCCTTTTGGCTTCTTTCTCCACACACACATAATCTCATACTCTCTAAATCCACTCTCCTCTTATCTCGCTCAATAAAATACTCCCTCTTAACTCTAAAATCTATCCCTACACCATAAAAACTCTAAGAACTACAAATAACTCTGCTCCAAAATTATTGTAAAATTGAAGTGGCAGAGCAATCGTGTTGTGCCATTGTAAAGTGGCATTGTCACACCATGCTAGTAGCACTGCAGTGCTCAAGGGTTGCATTATGGCACTATGCTTTCTATCTTGATGCCTAAATTTTTGAAGTCTCAATGCTCTAGAACTCCCCTTCAAGTATTTTAACACTTGAGTTCCAACAAGGTATCCCCAAAAGCTAACATTATAACACCAAGCTCTCGATTTGCTTCTAATATTTGGTTGGCACTTGCACAACAACACTTCTAACATAGTTTTGGAATGCTTCTTCTCTAGCACTCTAACACTCCAAATACAACACTATGGCATAGGCTTTTAGGTTCTTACTCTAATTTGGCTCCACCAATTGTTGCTAACTAGCATGGTGGCATTGTACCTAAAAATTATCATTTTCTTTGGATCTTTCAACTATTGGATTTCATGTGAAAAATAACTTAACTAGTGAAATAAAAATGGAAGATAACCTTCTTTTGAAAATATTTTAATCATAATTTTCTTTCATTCATCTCTTCTATAAATTCTCTCAAGCTTAAATTATCACCTGCCTCAAACAATCACATATATATTGTCATAAACTCAAATTAATTTGATAGAAGTTATCTTAAAATTTTAAAATTATTAATTTTTAAATAAATAACTTAATTATTAATTTATAAATAAATAACTTAATTCACGTATATAAAATTTATTTAGTTGGAATAATAATTAATTAATAATATCTTAAATTCTTGTTCCCACTACTTTTCTTTTGAACATCACTCCCTCAGTGCTGCCTATAGTTTGTAATTAACTTTATTGAATACTAATTAATAAATTGTTACAAATTTGAATATCAATCACATTAATAATCAGACTTTAGACTTTCTCATTTAAATATAATACTATCAATCTAAATTTAATATAATTTTAATTACTAAGTTATACAAATGGTTCCAATTTGTTATATTTCTACTTAGTCTCAAGTTCTTTTTCCTCTCTTATTATTATTTTGATAATTTTCTCTTTCCCCTGAATTTTTTTATTTTATTTTCTTCTCTTTTTTTTCTTTGTAGGATTATTTTATTCGTAAAATACTATTCTGATTTGAATACCCTTCTAATTTCCTACAGAATTAAGTTCATAAATGTTAAATACTAAATTTTGATATTAAATATTATAATTTAGTTAATATTTATCCTCATTATTTATTAACATTTATGCAATACTGAAATTTCATAACCTACTAATTAATCAAAGAAATTTCAAGTCAATTATGTGAATCAAGCATTTTGATGCATAATACATCATAATAATCATTGGTTTTAATAGAAAATTTGGTTATTAAGAAATTAAATCTTCACTCCTTATTACGATTATGAAATTTCATAACCTATTAATTAATCAAAGAAATTTCAAGTTAATTATGTGAATCAAGCATTTTGATGCATAATAGATCATAATAATCATTGGTTTTAATAGAAATTTTGGTTATTAAGAAATTAAATCTTCACTCCTTAT
>NW_018248586.1:0-490 GCF_001263595.1 Phalaenopsis equestris
TTAGGAAATTTAGTCTTAGGGAGTTTTCTAGCCTTAAAAAAATCAAGGAAGGTTCCTAAGGTCTTAAAGATAATTCCTTAAAATTTTATAAAATTTTGAAATTATAAATAGTTTTTAATAATTAAATTATTCCAGCGATTAATTCATTGATTAAAAATTAAATATAATTAATTAAATTCTGATTTTATAATATTCTCCTGATTTATTTGAATCCAGAGGTATTTTTATTTTATTTTAGTTTTGTGATTTTTTTGTGAAAAGATATGTATTTTTGATTTCTGTGAAAATATATGTATTTTTGATTTTTTTGTCTATTTTTTTATTTATTTAATTTCCTACTTAAACGTTATTACGCGTGGTGCATACTCATACCTCGAACTCATTGAACGCGCATGCGGCAACACTTGAGTGACATAGCTTTACAGGTGGCAGCCTACGTGGCCCGCGGTTAAGTTTGCTTCGTATGGATGGATCCGCTGTCCGACTTAAT
>NW_018248587.1:0-874 GCF_001263595.1 Phalaenopsis equestris
TTATAAATTATTTGGGTTATTTTAACTACTATTTTTGTCATGTTACTCTTATATATATATGAGATGAAATGTGAAGTAAACATACTTGTGTGCCTTTAATTTACAAAAATTATTCATTTATTTTTTCTCACATTATTGACTGCTTGTTCAGTATTTCATGCTATGAATGTTCTAATGCAATATATGTAGAATTGACCTTCATATAATGCTATACAATATAATTTTGCATGGTAGAATCATTCTCTTTAATGCTCCATAAAAATAATCTACAAACCCACCAAAACCTCCTATAATGTTGTACTCTATAATTTTGCATCGTAGCTATATTTACATATATTTATATACATCTTTTGCCAGTTCCATAAATTTACACATATACGTAGCTATATTTTATTAATGAGAAATTTATAAACATGCCACTTAATAGATTCATATTGACATATTTGGCTTACTTTTGCCATTATATACTGTTACATTAGTTTCATTATATGATACAGCATACAGTACACGAATAAATCTGGGCAAGGATAGCAAATATGAATTCGTGAAAATAATCTGGATTTAAGAATGATGACAATTGAAAAGATGAGGCGTGGAGCAATTTTAGGTCTTGTCTAAATTGAGAGTCTTGTTCGCTAGATAAATACACTGATATATTATAATATATGAGTGTATATAAGAGCGAAATATCACTCATGCAAAACTATTGATGGTTTAGCTTTTGGAGGGTATGAAGCATAGTAAGTGGGTGCATGGATGACAAAGAGCGAAGAAATTTGCCAATCAACAAATTTGGCCGGGCAATGTTAAAGTAGTCGCTTCAAAATTATCCAGGGATCACATATAAACCATACTAACATAATCTATGCAATAT
>NW_018248588.1:0-577 GCF_001263595.1 Phalaenopsis equestris
TTTAATCTCTCATAAATAAATTATTTTATTAAGTACTATGTTATATTTATATACTTATCATCAACTAACACATTATCTTACATTATCTTATAAAAATATTGTTCATAATTAAAAATCAATTAAATTAATACATCATTCGAGTTAGCTTTCAGACCAACTAAAATAGATTTCAAATTTGCTTCGCCGTGAATTTAGCTCTAAATTAGTTAATCGTTTGAAAAATTGATACTCAGATCGTAATAAATGAGCTGAGGAACAAGATAGGATTTTGAATCAATTTTTTTTTCGAGGAAACTCTACGAGGAAACTCTAGCTCAGCTCGAAATTGGATTGTTAACAGCTCTAATGATGTTGAGATTGTAAATTTAACTAATTTAGCTCGAAGATTGTTAATTGCTTTAAAATTGATTTGAATTTTTGATTGGACAGAGATCTGAATGACGAAAACGAACACAGTGAGCCAAAATTTTGAAACAAATTTTTCTAATAACTGATTTTGAGTCCACCTCAACTTGACTCAAAATTGGATGGTTGACAGTCTAAGCTCTGATTTGTGTTAAAATTGGAATGTAATTGA
>NW_018248589.1:0-514 GCF_001263595.1 Phalaenopsis equestris
TATATATATATTACGAAATTAATTTGCACGGAAAGATGCATTTAACTTTTTAAGGATTTGAGTGATATGATTGTAAATATGAAAGTTTTATGTTTAGGTGTTGGATATGATGATATAGCGGTATGCGTAAATGTCCCTTGATTGGAAATCTTAGTGAAAATGAAGGCCCAACGTTCACCCAGAGAGAGAGAGAGAGAGAGAGAGAGAGAGAGAGAGATTGTTTAATTATAAAATATTGATTTGGTGAAGATTTCGAGCTGAGCTATTTTTTATTTTTTAGTACAAATAATAAATATTCATTTAAAAGAAATTAATGTGTCAAAATAAGAGTTTCCAATTCAGATAAATTAAGATGAATTTATTTTATACCTATTTTATATTGATTAATAGTGATGCTAATATTTGATATTATGTTGTTTTGATTAGGGGTATAAACGAGCCGAACACGAGCGAGCTAGGGGTGTAAACGAGCCGAACACGAGCCTTGTTTATATTTCGAGCTCAAAAAGTGTGT
>NW_018248590.1:0-309 GCF_001263595.1 Phalaenopsis equestris
TATTACCCTGAAGCCCTTTCGATCCCGTCCCCAAGAGTCCCGATCCCCTTCTTGTCTTCTCTCGCGATCCCATCCGAAGCTCAGCGGTCAAGCGGAGAGGAAAAAAGTCTCGTTCGAAGCTCTCCCACAGTTGTCCCGTTCGAAGCTCAGCGGTCAACCGGAGAGGAAAGGGCTCTCGTTCGAAGCTCTCCCACAGTTGAACTGCAGCGAGAAGAGGAACGAAGAGGATCGAAGCTCTCCTTCAGCCCCTTCTCTTTTCAACATCTTTTCTGTTCAGTGTAAGCATTTTTGGCCTCCTAGATTTATATT
>NW_018248591.1:0-444 GCF_001263595.1 Phalaenopsis equestris
CGAGTCACCTGCTGGGCAAGGACAAAGATAACTTTTTTCATCTCACTGATGTGAAAGAAGATTTTATTGGTCATCTGCTATGCAGAGCGAGAACAATTTTTTTTCTGCGCTGCAACATGAAAGAAGATCTCATTGATCGTCTGTTATAAAGGATGGGGAAGACTTTCTTTTACATCGTAACATGAAAAAGAATACAATTACTCGCCTGCTACAAAGGACATGATAAAATTTTCTCTTCGTAGCAACATGAAAAAAGATCTCGTTGCACGTCTATTACACAGGACGTAGACAGCTTCCCGTTGCTCGCTTGTTATGCATGACGAGGACAACGTTCTTCTTAGCTGCAACACGAAAGAAGATCTTGTTGTTTGCTTGCTACATATGACAGGGACGACTTTCTCCTACTTTCTTCTTCACTGCAACACGAAAGAAAAATCTCGTTGC
>NW_018248592.1:0-400 GCF_001263595.1 Phalaenopsis equestris
TTAATGAATGTTTATGGATTAATAGTTTTTGGAAAATTTGATAAAAGAGATAAAATTGGACACAGGTCGACTTCAATTGAGTTTCATAAATTTTGACCCTTAGGTTTGAGCCCAACACTTGATAGTCGAAATGATATAGAGCTTGAATCAAATGATCAAATTTGAGAAACAATTTATAGATTGGATTAGAATTTGAAGTTTGAATCAATTTAGAGTTGGGTTTGGATTGGGATTTGATTGGACTTGGAGTTGGAATTGGGTAAAGACTGGTTGAGATTGTTTAAATTTAAAAAAAGGTAATTTGAATTTAAAAAGGATCAAGTTTGGCTCGACTTGTTTGAGCAAAGATTAATACAACAATTTGGAAGTATAACAACAACCTTCCAAATTGGCCATTAGC
>NW_018248593.1:0-4894 GCF_001263595.1 Phalaenopsis equestris
GGGCAAACCCCACACAAAAAATAGTGCCGACAGCTATGAAGAGAGGTTTAAAATAATTATGATGTTGGTTGATGGTTATTGATATTAAGAGATGTTTTGGATATAGATGAGAGGTGTGAAAATTTCAGAACAAGTGTTATGAAGGAATAAAGAATAAATTTAAAAGAAAAACAAAGATAAATGGCTAATATGTCCAGAAAAAAAAACCACACTTGAAGTCAATACATATCAACCATATTTATAGGGATTACAATGATAAGAAGTCAAAAAAGGATAAAATTTTGAAGGGAATGATAGATGGTCATTAATGAAGGAAGATGCTAACCACCTTTCTAATTTATTATTTTTTATGCTAACCATAAAAGACTTCAAATTTGAAAATTCAAACATTATAGAAATAGAAATTGAAATATAAATAATAAATACAAATTTAAATACCTTTTCTTTATATGACTTGTGATGGGCCTTGAATGAGCCCTTAATTGTGAACTTTCTTCAGCTTATGTCTAAGCTCTTGTAAGTATACATTTGACTTCATTAGCTTGAGAGTTTGAAAGTATTTTAACCTTCACTTGATTCTTATAAATTCTTCTTCATTTTTTTATCATCTCGTTACACCACTTAATTTCTCCAACAAATATGATCTCCATTTATATAAATAACCTTACAATGTTCTGGCATCACTGATGATGTTATAAAATGTGTGTGATGTTTATATATTACTATTATCATTTATGGTATCATTTTTATACTTTATGGGGTATCAATTGTGTTTATGAAGCATACAAGAAGAATTGAAGCTTGTGGAGCATATGAAGCAATTTGGTTAGGGTAGTTCAAGTGCCCTAGCTAGCACGTAACCATCCATCATTATCTTAACATGCAAAATATAGAGCTAGTGCCATGCCCACATGCCTAGGTGCCCCATCCTGGAAACTTGACACCACCCTCTAGCACCTAGGCGGCCAACACTGAATTTAGATAATTTTCAAGATTTTGAGATGGTTGAGGTGAGACAAGGACTCAAATTAAGAGTTTATCTCACAAATAGAATGGCCCATTTCGAAGAGTTGGAGATCAATATTTTGGAGTCAAGAATGCACATCCAATATAATGTTATTTGCTTAGTCTTCTAGGTTATCCTTACTTAGTGTGTATGTGTGTGTGTGTGTGTGTGTGTGTGTTTTACTTAGTGTGTGTGTGTGTGTGTGGAGAGAGAGATATATATATTTTAATGCGTGATTGTAAGAGTAAGGACAGAGTGCTTGTAATCAAGTAAGAAGGGAATTATTATTGGCTTGCATCTCTTGGGGACGTAGATTGTAATTTTATCGAGTTCTATCTTTCTTAAACTCTTATTCCCTTATTTTTATTTTATGAATACAAGTGTTATTTTCATTTCAAATCATGCATAGTATGTAAATTTCCTCTCTTCCTTAGATTGGTATTCTTTGAAATCTAGAAAAAAAAATATATGTTGATTTTTGGAACTTTTAATTTATGTTTTTATTGTTTTAACCTTCTAAACTTAATTTACATTCAAACTGAACATTTAAATAATTAAAACAAGTTATAATCAAGGACAATCGAAAGAAGATTAAAAGAACAATCAAGTTAAAACGCAGGATTTTAGTAGAATATGAATATTACTAGTATATTCTTATAAACTTAATAAGGAGGCCTAAGAATGCTTGCAAGGTTAAAAAAATCTAACTATAATGAGATTTCAATGACTGTTATATGTAGAAAAAGTGTAAGAAGTAATAGACCCCGTTTGACAACTACTGTAAAAAAAAAATCATTTAGAAGAATTTGAATTTCAATGAACCTATTTAAGGAAGAATCTCACAATTATCAGAAAACTCTTCTCCTTGACTTAAGTTTTTATTTTGAAAATAGGGTTTATACTCTTTAAATTTTCACAAACTTTTGACACTTCAAACTAATCATTGTATTAGTAAACTAGAATATCATCTTTTTTCTAAGTTAAACCATTATCTATGGGCTTGATGCATAGACTCATATTTTGCATACTACTTGATCAACATATATACTTATATGATTGACATTTATGTCACTGTTGAGTTGATCAATGGCAATGTTGCCGGGGAACAATATTAATTTTTCAATTTAGTAGAATTTTATTTGAAAATTTTAAGTTTAGGTTTAAAACCTATAGTGTTGTAATGTTTTATATTTGTATTTTACTATGCATTTTCAGTTGTCTGAGTTATTATTTATTAGTAAACTAGAATATCATCTTTTTTTAAAATTAAACTGTTCCCTACAGGCTCAATACATAGGCTCATAATCTGTATACTACTTGATCAACATATATAGTTATATGATTGGCACCTATGTCAATGCTCATTTTGGCATTGCTGCCAGGGAATGACATTAGTTTTTCAATTTAAAAGAATTTTAGTTGAAAGTTTTAGATTTTAGGTTTATAAACCTATAGTGTTATAATGTTTGTATTTTATTGTGTATTTTTAGTTGTTTGAGTTATTATTTATAGTGTTAAAAACCCTAAAATTATTATGATTTGTGTTTTCTTTTTTTTTTTGGCACTTATATTTACTAAATTTATGATTTGAGTAATTTATGTAATTTGTTAATTTTGGGTCACTAGTTAGTTTTAGATGGGCATGTTTATGACTTAATCTATTGACCTAGTGTTATTTGACCCTAAAATAAAAAATTAATAAAAGTAAGAAAAAACACAAAAAAAAAGAATTTAGAAAAAAGGGAAACCACCGAGAAAAGAATGTTCAACTTAGACCGCTTAGTGATTCTGTCAACCCTTGGTAGAAGAGATTCATCAGAGTATTCATAATTCTAGCATAGAAGCTAACACTTTCGATATAGAACTTATCATAATTCAAATGGTTTAGAACAAAAAATTTGGAGGGTCACACACTGAATACCCAAATTTACACTAATCTGATTTCTCAGAGTTATGCACAACTATTATGTATAAGGGTGTCTGCAATAATATCATCAGAGTTATGTTGTTTTCATTTTCCCTAAGAGATAAGGTTAAGATAGGGCATAACTCATTACTAGTATGATTCATAACCACTTGGAATGACTTGGCCCAAAGATTTCTAGCAAAATGCTTTCCACCTTCTAAAACTATAAAGCTTAGAAATGGCATTACCTCTTTGACCCAAATGGATAATGAGTCATTTAGAGGCATCAAAGAGATTTAAGAATCTTCTTCGAAAATGCCCATACCACACCATTCCTAATTGAATTACGCATTGATTCATAATTCAAACATACTATAATTGGTTGGTGAGATCATTGTAATTGATCATATATGTTGCAGTAGGGGTAAGCAATCCAGATTTTTTTAAGGGGGCCTATACATTGATTGAGAAGGTGACTATAAATAATTTTTTATGGCTTTTTAAGAGAGTGAACTTGAGAAAAATAGACAGCATTCATGAATAAGATATTATATCCATTTTGATTGCTCAGGTAGCTACAATATCCGAAATGTTATATAAGCTAAGCTTAAATTATACACTGGGGTCACTAGTAATTGAAGATAAACTTATGGATAAGTAGTAGATCCTAGTGTTACATCTATGAACTTCTGAATGTAAGAAAAGAATGTAAAAAATAATACTCAACAACCCTAATTCTAATACATATAACCCAAGTTTGGAGAAATCACATGAATTTTAATTAGATAACAATACAAATGTAGAAAATTAGCCATGGGGTAGTAAACAACCATATTTCTTATGCAATTAGAACAATCAAGAAAGTAATCTCTATCTGGGACCCATTTGCCCACCAAGATTTGCCTCCAATACTCAATTTAAAGAGAAGAGATAATCATTGAAAGAAACAGTGTAGCAAATTATATATCAGATACTAAGTTAAGCTGTAGCCATTATAAGTATTAAGATAAACTTAAGACAATTAGCTAGCTAACTCATTCAATCATGGATCCCTAAGAATGTTACCAAGCAACATTGAAGTGTAAACTAAGGAATAAAAAAGAAAAAATATGAAGCAACTCCTTTAGACTTAGAATTGGAAAGGTGATTGTCGAGGTAGAAAGGGAAGAGCCTAGAGTAGCAGAGCTTAATTCTTAGCCTGAGAGAACTATTAAAAAAATTAAAAAAAACTAATCATAATTTGTTTTGAAAATGTGTTTATTGTAGAAGCTCTAGCAGATTAATTGAAGCTATCTAGCAATTTGATTAAAACTTTTAACGTACACTTAGCAATGAATTTTTCTTCTCTGCATTGAATAATATGATCACTTAATTGCACCAATTAGAACATGCTAGCCAAAAAAACACAATATCAATGATATAACCATCAAAATGCAATAATTATTAATTTATAGTACAAAATTTATGATGACTAAAATGCAAAAGATGAATATATAATACAAAATTTATGATGAATAAAAAGTTAAAGATGAATATTAATTTACCAACAACCCTTTTATAATTTATATAATGCCATGACACATTACATAATTATCTTAAAAAAAATTGGTACAATCACATACAACCCACCTAAAACATTGTTATTTACAAATTATATCCTGCCAGTAAATTTGGAATTAGGGCACTGGAAATCGCGCGGCTTCCCTGCCCAATCGGCGGCCCGCAAAGCCAACCCATGCACGAAACTCTCAGCAAATTCGATGGCTCGGGCCGCCTTATTTTTGTCACTCATTCGGTTCCTTATTCTGCGTGTGGACCGATCAAATCTTGATCTTTTCAAGTTTATCTGATCAATCTCTGAGTTCCAATCTGGGAAGATGGAGAAGAAAGCAAGAGTTCATCCCGAATGTATCAACGCCTCCAATCCGTACCATGAATGTGTCGATTACTGCTACAGGAAGATTGCCGAAGCAAAAGCCCTT
>NW_018248593.1:5857-6577 GCF_001263595.1 Phalaenopsis equestris
GGAAATACAATTGCCATAGTCGCAGTCGTTAGATTGATCTACTTGGTTATATGTAATTAGAACCAATGTATACTTAGCAAAAGTTATATTTTGTCAAAAGTCACACAAAATTAATTTAGGGGTTGTTTGGGATCAATTTTTGTTTTTTGTTTTTTGTTTTTGAAAATAAAAAAATAGGAAACAAACATAAAAAACTGTGTTTGCTTATTTGTTTTTTATTTTATTTCTGCTTTTTAATTTTTTGGGAGAACACTTTAAAATATTAAAAACAAGAAAAACTTGTTTTTTTATTTTTAAAACACCGAAAGCAACCCTTCTTCTCACCTATCTCCCTCATGATAGCCGATGATGCCGAACGCCTTGGCTCGCCGACTCCCTCCAAATATTATTTTTCGTGCAATTTTCTGGGTCCGTTGTCCAAAGCTCTATTACTATTATTTTTAGTAGTAATAGCTCTGGTGACAGAAGTGTGACTTTTGGTGATCAAATTATTAAAAGGTGGGAACGATTTAGATATCTTGGGTCCGTTGTTCAAAGCGATTGACATATAGATGGAGATGTTAATAGTAGAATTCAAGTTGGTTGGTTGAAGTGGAGGAATGCTTCGGGCCTTTTGTGTGATAGAAAAGTACCGCTAAGACTGAAAGGAAAATTTTATAAGACGGTGGTGAGACTTGCAATGCTCTATGGCGCTGAATGTTGGCCTTTAAAAGAGAAGCA
>NW_018248593.1:6587-42848 GCF_001263595.1 Phalaenopsis equestris
GATGATCCGATTAGGAGAGTAGATGTTTTAGATTCGACTTGTGTTAAGAAAGGCAGAGGTAGACCTAGGAAGTCTTGGGCTTATTGTATTAAATATGATCTTAATTTACTAGAACTAATTGAAAATATGACACTAAATAGGACATAATGGAGAAAAAGGATTCATGTAGCCGACCCCACGTAGTGGGATTAAGGCTTTGTTGTTGTTGTTGTTGTTGTGCAATTTTCTGGCATTGAAGATGTCCACCGACAAGATCCGACTGATGTTCGGCGCAACGATTGGCTGCGTGAGGGGATCGAAGCCCATAGGGCACGAACGTAGATAATAATCTGTAGAAGTCATCCTATTTCGATCTTCTCCGAGAAGCCGAAGCAGTAAGAAGCGAAAGAAAAATGGAAGAATAGTAGCGCAGCGAATCGGGGCCTAATATCTCTGATATGGAACTCGTACACACAAGGCTTATGGCGGTGGAATGTACAGCTAGGACGACGTTGAAGACACGGCGATGGCGATGAGCAGGAGCAAAGGAGGAAGGCGCTGGCGAGCGAGGCAAGGAGTGCCGATGGGATTTTGGAGCGACCAGTGGAGCCGAAGCACAAACCTCCTCCTTCCACCTGTGATCGTGATCTTGACATCACAGGCCTGTCTTATATCCAATAAGCAACTTTAAGGAAATCTTGTTTTAACATTAGGAATAATTCTATCTTATTTGTTTTGTCTTGAGATCTTTATTATATTTGCAAATTTAATGAAATGAAAATATTTCTCGTTTAGTGGATTCTATTGAGGAATTTTTTTATGGAGTTTGGAGATTTCCATTGGCTCTTTTTGTTTCTCTTTTTTTGCTATTTATTTTTTGGGATGCTTCTTTGTATTAAAAATCATAACTATTTATGTTTTTCACGTTGCTTTTTTTTTAAATTCATTGCGTGAAATTTTAAATTGAATTGAGATTAGCATGAGTTCATAATGCAGCCTATATATTCATATATGTAGGTACACCCAAAGAATTTGATAGCTCAAATTAGATTGGTTGATTGGTGAGGATAATTTATGGGTAGTTATTGATATGTCTAATTAGACCTGCCAACCCGCGGAGGGAGTCAACAAGTAAATTCAAATCAAACCGACTCACAAGAAAATTCAGATCAAACCGACTCATAGGGCAGAAATCCTTTTTTTTTTTTTTGGGAAGGAAAATAGTTTTTATAATCCTTTTTTTCTGGGAAGGGGAAAAAAGGGAAAATCGACGTTACGTGTGCGCATCCCAACAATATGATGTCTTATCTTCCCTAAGCAAAATTGATGTTCCGGATGCGCTCAAGCAGTCTATTTCGTCATTCGAGGTTGTTTGGACAAATTTGTCCATGCTCAAGCCAATTTAATTCCAATTCGTGCGCGGCGTGGCGACGGAATTTGTTGGTTTGATCGAAGTTGTCTGACAGACAAAATGCAGACCAAATAATTTGTTATAGAATTATTCCTAATGTTATAATAAAGTATTTAGATGTTTATATCAAACACCATAGCTGCTTTGTTATAGATTTGATCCAAGCATGCTATGGACAAAGCAGCTTTTATATTTTCCAACTAACGATATCTTAAGCATATTTGAGTTTCTGCAAACTGCCAAATCCATGAACAAGATTTTACTGGTTGAAGCTGCTATGAGTAATACTTGTTCTATGACCAATCAGCAGCTGCTCAAATGTCCTTACAAAGTGTTACGTTAGAGGCTTAACTCATTCTGATGAATCTCATCCCCCAATTTCTTTTCTTTTTTCGTGTCCTTTTTTTACACCGAGACCACACTTCCTGCATGCCACAAAGTAAACAAAATTCCCGATGCTCAAACCAAATAATTTTAAAGTTATACACAACTTCTTGTAGGGAAGCTAGCGGAGGAATGATCTTGCACCTTCCCACTCTATAATATATACTTTCCATTCCCATGCAATACTTTAGGATCTAGATTTTTTTTATGAACTAAATAGGTTGAGATTGCTTCAAATCATTATTTGTGGCATTTCTTGTTGTAGTACATCAAAGGAGTCATTTGAAGAAGTGCTCCACTACATTTAGGGGCTGTCTGGTAAATGATTTAGAGCAGGATTTGACTAGGATTTAAGTTAAATCCTGCCAGGTGGCCATTTTGGACAACTTAAATCCTGACTTTCTAAATCCGAATTTCAAAATCTCAGATTTAATAAATCTTGCTATTCTGCAGATTTAGTAAATCCGGGAATGCGTGGAGAGAATAAATGGTACGAACAGGACTACTTTTCTCAATGGTTTCGTATAGGAGCGGTGCGGCAAGAGAACGAAGATGGGAGTTTCTGTGGCCTCTATACACTGCAAGTCTGTTGTTGCCTCCCAACTAGCTCTAATCGTGACTTTATCATGAGGGTTTGGTCATGAAGGCGATGGTTTTGGGCGTAATAGGTAGAGGGGCGGGCACATAGATGAGAATTTCGGGCAAAGAGGGGGAAGGGGCTGATAAGTTTGTGGTTTTAATTTAATTTTATTTAAGTTAATTTTGTTAATTTATGTGATTATAATTAATAATTAATTAATATATTATCAGATTAATTAAACTTAGATAAATTTGTATGTTACTATTTGATAGTTATTTAATAAAATTAAAATACATATTAAATTTTCATTTATTTTTAACATTTTAATTAATTATTAATTAATTTAATTAATAACTAATTAATTATTAATTGATAAATAGTAAGTTATTGCTTAATAAAGAATTAGTTTAATAGAATATTTTTAATAATTAATTAGTTTATTGAATAATTAATTATTAATTAGCATAATTAGGAATAAAATTAAAATTGAATTTTATTAAATTTAATAATTAATTTCTATCATTGTAATAAAATAATCAAAGTTTAATTATATTTTGTATTATAACAAATTTAACAGACTTTTAAATTCTGCCGGTAGTTGCCAATCAATTTTATATTATTTAGTGATTTTATTAAATCCATTGCCAGACAGTTTTTCTGATTTAATCAATTCAGGATTTACTAAATCCGGATTTATAGGATTTAGTAAATTATAATAACTGGAATACCATTGGTTGCCAAACAGCCCATTACTGTTGCTTCTTTTAAAGGATAAACCTTGTGTAATAATTGTCATGCCATTGTAACCATTGCCATGTGGACTTTTTAATATTTTTTTCATCGCCCATGGCAAGTTGGGAATTTATTATTGTGTAAGTGAAGATTGAAATGTTGATTTTTAATTGTTTTACGATCATGTGTGTTATAGCTGTGAGTGGTAGACTAAAGTGGTTTATTAAGTTGACCATATGTTTGTATTAGTAGGTTGAAGGAGGTGTCTGGAAATTAGCATTTTACCTGGGCCATTCAAAGTGGTCGGCCTAGCCTATGACGCCTTTAAGACTTTCAAGTCATCTGAGGAATTTAAAAAGGCAATCTGTTATTTCACTCCTTAAACCACACATTTTCCTTCGATATATTTTATCTTTAAATGAGAACGTAGACATTGTCATCATCATGTTATTGATGTGAACCATGATTTATGTCGTAATTATTGTTATGTTGGCCAACATGGGTTTGATAATTTGATTTGACATGAGTATTTTTAGATTGATGATGAGGGTATGTTGTATATTTGTTATATTCTGTGAATTGATATAGTTATTGCTTTAGAGATTGGAGTATGGAATTAATTTAATTTAAGTTTGGAATGAGTTTTATCAAAGTTATCCATGATATATATTTTTTTTATTTTCCCATCTAAGGTTAACTTTCTACACCCCTTTTATGTTTACTCCTTATCAGAAGGAAATGCTATTCAAGTAGTGATGCTAGTGCAATCGTTTCAGTTAACAAAGATTCCGTTGCATTCAAATCTGGCAAGATAACTTATATGTAGTGCAAAATAAATTACTTTATGATTTGAATCCTTCTTGCTAGAAAAAATAAAATTGTTATGCTTTCAACTTTCTATTCTTAGGAGCCTTGGGAATATATGGAAGATGTTTTGTTTGACTCCAATGTGTCGGTCGACTTTTTGATTTGAAAATAATTTTTAAATTTAATTTAATATAAGTGGTGTATAGTTTTTGTTTTGAAAATAGTGTTTTAATTTTCGAAAAATGAGACCAAATTAATCTCATTCATCTAATAGTTTATATAATCGTGTCCGATACCGCGAATATTACATCTTCCCGAAAGATAAGTATATACCTCGATGATGGACCCAATCATACAAACTAAGAGATTTGTGCATCCGTATGACCTGCGAATCTTTTATTTGTGATCGACAAGTTCCCTTATCTAATATAAAGATTAAATAGAGTTTATTTTACTTGTGTTCCAAGTTCCTTATCGATGCAAACCCCTATAATTAATTACATCCCAAATAGCTAGGGTCACTTGAGAAAACTCTCAATAATGATCAGAGCTACTAGTCTTTAAGAATTCAAGGTTTAAGTTTTCACGGTAGGACTTGGAAAAACAAATGAGAGTGTCTCAAATATGAACAATTATTTTCAGGAGTCTAAGAAAAGAAATTGTAGGGGTCGTCACAGATCCTTAGGAGGTTTTCCAATGACTTCCCAAACTATCATACTATGTGCCTGCGTTTTGGAAATGATATTACTTGAGTGTTCAATCATGTCAATTTTATTATTTGAGATTTACATTTGCATAATACTTGATTATGCAAATAGCCCGCAGAGATAAGAAGTTTTACGTTGTTCTGGACGACAACCTCGGAACTTAAGACGAGTTAGGACTTACCTGCAGAGATAGGAGAGTTTCCACCGGATCAGACGACAACCTTGGAACCTAAAGTGAGTTAGGACTTACGTTGCACAACATGGTGTACAAGAGCTTAAAGACAATGTGAGCATTTACGCCGTGCTTGGCGAGCAACCTCGAAGTCTTATGAGTTGTTATTGTTTAATTCTAAGAAGAGGTTTGCTGATGTACTTGTTTGCTCTCTCGAAGATATTCTTCTGTATGCCCTCGTCTTACTGCTCTCGGTGTTAGCTCCAAGCTTCTTGTTGAAGTAGCAGCTTCAAGGCTTATAATGTTTTGGTTTGAGATTTTATGTTTCACTGTTTTTGTGTCAAAGTTTGGTTTTGTTGTTGTTCTTCAAATGTCATTTGGGGGGGGGGGGGGTCCCTTTTATTTAATTAGAGGGCCCAAAATTAGGACATGATTCCCTAATTCCGACATCACTATTTTCTTTTGAATTTACTTAGTCTGAATGAGTTATTAGACTCGTTTAAACTAGATAATTCTCGTTAGCAAACGTGGAGTACCTCATTCAAGAGATTCTCGTAAATCCAAAAGGGGTGGATTAAGTGCGTTCAAAAGGTTTAAAAGTGTACATTAATTTTTGAAAATGTATTTTTGTTGTTTTGTATGTAATGTAAAGCATATATGCTTGCGAGTAATGTAAAACATATACAAATAAAATGTACGAGAAAAGTAAATAAAATGCGGTGTGAAAAACTGTAAAATGTGTACATGGGTCTCTGCTACTACTGCAATGTTAACATTATATGTGAAAATAAGCAGGTATAGATAACAATTTAATAAGACATCGAATATGAGCTGACATATAGAAAAGAACATGTAACACATGAAACTCAAAAAGGACCTGTAAAAATTCAAGCTAGGGTGGGCTCTGAGCTGGGCTATGTGCTTCATAATCTTTGGATAGATGCCACCAACCCAAACTATCGAACGAGGGTAGCTCCTGACCACAATCGAGACGATTAACAAGTGGACCTTTATGGAATTTTATCAAAGTTTTTTTAATTTTTTCATGCATTTAGAATTTTATTAACAGTCAAAAGTAGTGTTATTGTGAAGTGAATTTGTTCGTAGTATCTGTATAAATTTTTTTTGAAAAAGTGTAGTGTCTGTGTAACTGTTTAGAAAAGCAAAATGTTTCACAAGCTGCTCACTTTGATTGAGTCAGAATTACCAGCAACCTAAGAAAACAAAAGGGCAACTTCACATCAAGCGTTGGTGAATAGTCTCATTGATCATACTATCCCCTTTTAGAGGGTCATCGAGGAAGGAGATACTATTCTATCGTCCTTTCTTAGGACGCATAAGTACTTTCATTATCACGCTAAAAAAATAAAATAAAATAAGGGGAAGAAGAGAGGAGATTGGCCCAACTCCCAAAATCAACGGGACAAAAGAGCATGACAGCGAGTGGGTCAACTAAAAAATGGTGTTAAATCCTCATAAGATCACGATCCAGAGAAGCCCAAAACTATAGGCAAAGGTGCCCCAGAACCACCTCTAAACCGTGTTTAAATTGACACTGAAAGGCTACATGAACTTTCTCCAAAACAATGATTTACAGTGCCCCAAGCAGCTCTTTTAAAAGTCTCTAAATAACCATTTAAAAGACTCCAAACAACTATTTAAAAGACTCCAAACAACCATTTAAAAAGCTCCAAACAACAGATTTTAAACCTCCTAAACAACAAGGGAAACATCCTCAAAACAATGATTTATAGTTTTCAAACTTAATGAACAAGAATGTGGGAAAAACCACAAAATTACTTTAAAAACAGTAGGAGAAGCCCCCAAACAGCCTTCATATGAGCTGAAACAACTAAATGATCCCAGACAACAATTATAAAATATCTTATAGCTTCAAACAACATTTAACAACTCCAAACAACAATTTTAATGCATCTTACAACTCCAAACAGCAGTTCTAAAACATTCTACAACTCTAAACTGCATTTAACAACTCCAAAGAGTCATTTAAATGTCCCAAACAACAATTATAAAATATTTTACAGCTCCAAACAACATTTAACAACTTCAAACAATCATTTAAATGTCCCAAACAACAGTTATAAAATATCCTACAGCTCCAAACAACGCCCTACAACACTCCACAACATCTTTAACACCTCAAACAGTAATTCGCATCACTACGCAACATTTTTAACACCTCAAACAATAATTCACATCACTTAACACCTCAAACAATAATTCACAGCATTACACAACACTTTTAACACCTTAAATAGTAACTCGCAACACTACACAACATCTTTAACACCTCAAACAGTAATTCGCAGCGCTACACAACAATTAATTAACTCAACATATTTTTAGAGGCTCTAAAACAGTGAAGAATTTGAGCAAGAACAACCCCCCAAAACCCCTCCAAAACAGCGAATTTAGTGCCCAAAACAGTGAGGAATTTGAGCAATAACAACCCCTCAAATCTTAATATGAAATTCGAGCTTTAAGTATCAGACATACAAGTATATAAAACTTAAGAAGCGTGTATGTAAATGCTGTCTTGTCTTTGTATTTGCATTGCTAATACTAATTTCCACAAATCAAAGTATGAAAGTTGCAGATTTTTTTCCCCCTCTATTGAAAACATTGGCGGGATATATACATGTCACACAAATCTTATGTATATTCACATATCAAACACCTAAACTTATCTTTAATATTAATAATAACTAAATCTTCCATTTCACCACAACAAAAAATGCCATCATTTCAATTTCTAAGAAAGTGAAATACACATTTTCATGCATTGGTAGGATGTTATGTATGCAAAGATTGATTTTTTAGGCGTTAGATATGTAATTACATAAAAGCTAAGTGGCATGTATGTGTATCTTTATGCTTATATAAGCCACAAATTAAACTCCATAAAAAGGATAAAACCGAAAATGGTTTCAGATTTTGACAACTTATGATTGAATCTGTAGGGGATTACTTCAGCATGAGACTGAAATTACAATGAGTTTAGTATACGATCATCACCCACCATGTGGAATTATGCTCATTATTACTTACTTTATTCTATTTAAGTACTTGTTATATTTTGTCATGATATAAAAAGGGTAATTCCTTAATTATAGGTATTTATGTTTCTTCCATAATTATAGGAATTACTTAATTGTATGGAGATTTCTTTCCTCCTTTTATCTCGTGTACTCACCTATTTATAGTTGAATTATCTATGTATTCAGTGAGAAAAAAGTTATTCAAAACTCACATGATATCAGAGACAATTAAAGAAAACCTCTCCCGCTCGCTCTCGGCTCAATCACGGCCTTCTCTCTCGCGATTCTCCGTAACCGAGCGCTGCCCTCCGTCGTCCGCATCCGAGCGCCGCTCCTACCGATCGCGCCTCTCTCCGATCGTCCGCGTCGGCTCCACGTCTGCGCCCGCTTCCGCTCATTCCGCGATCGTCTCCCTCATCGCGATTCCACCGAGATCTCCGCGAGAGTTCGGATCTCTCAGGTGATGCCAGATCTCGACTTTCCGTAATCCCGACATCTGTCGTGGACTCCTCTCTCGCAAGCACAGCCAGTTCCCGCGATCTTCCGCGATCTCCCGCGCCGACTCTTCTTCAGCGACCGAGCACAGCCAGTTCCTGTCGTGCTCAATGACTAAGTACGGCCATGCCTGCAACTCCTCCACTAGTGATGTCACTTCTAGCCACCCCTCCGCGGCTGGGTTGCGTCTCCATTGCCCAACAATTCAGACAGTAGTTATGTCCTCATCACCAGTCACAAACTCACCGGCCTGAATTACCTCCAATGGTCGCAGTCAGTCATGATGTTTGTATGCGACAAAGGCAAAGATGACTACCTCACTGGTGATGCTCTAGCTCCGATGACGACAGATCCATCATACAAGACTTGGAAATCCGAGAATAATATGGTTATGGTCTGGCTTGTTAACTTGATGACACTTGATATTGGTGAAAATTTTCTTCTCTATGGCACGACTAGGGAAATTTGGGATGCTGCCCGTGAGAGCTATTCGAGTTCGGACAATACAAGCGAACTATTTGTTGTTGATACCACTCTTCATGATTTTTGTCAAGGTGATCTCTCCGTAACCCAATACTTCAATATTCTTACTCGGTATTGGCAGCAACTAGATCTATTATAGGTGTACCCTTGGAAGTGTCCCGAAGACTCTGTCATATTTTGCCAAATCATAGAACAGAAACACACCTTCAAATTTCTTCTCGGCCTCAAATCTGAGTTTGACCAGACTCGCTCACGGATTTTGAATTCGAAACCTCTTCCAACAATTCGTGAAGTTTTCTCCGACATACGCCGCGAAGAGAGTCGCCAAAAGGTCATGTTAGGTGCTTCCTTGTCCACTACAGCCCTTGACGCGCCGGCACTTGCTGCTCATATTTCATCCACAGACAACCGCCAACGCCAGGGCCGCCCCTGGTGTGACCACTGCCGCCGTTCTGGCCATACTCGGGATACGTGTTGGCGGATTCATGGCAAACTTGCCAATGAGAAACCCAAACGGGATCATCGGGCAGCTGCCACCAGCACCATTGAAGCCTCTTCAGGAACGAGCCCATTCAGCGAAGAACAGATTCATGCCATGCCCTTCAGAAGATGCTCGATCAATTGTCACCAGTCCAGCCTACTAGTGCGCCATCGGGTGCTACCGGTCTTGTTACCTATCAAGGTATTTCCCCATCCGCGTTCGTCTTCGATTCAACCTCTTCTCGCCTCTGGATTGTTGACTCAGGTGCCTCCGATCATATGACCGGGGATGTCTCCTTATTAATGGATTACCGACCATGTAATCCGACTCTCACTGTTCGGATTGCTCATGGATCAGCTTCCAAAGTTGCTGGTCTTGGTTCTGTCCTCATCTCTCCAGATTTATTCCTCACTTCTGTGCTTCATGTTCTTACTTTGGATTGCAATCTGATATCTATTAGCAAGCTCACTCATGATTGTCATTGTGTTGCTAAATTTTTTCCATATGTTTTTGAATTTCAGGATTTGAAGTCGGGGAGGATGATTGACAGTGCTGAGTTGCGCAGTGGTCTCTATCTCCTCAACAAACCCTCTGTTAGTCTAGTTTCATCCACCGGGTGTATTCCAGTAACAAGTCTGTCTTGCTTAAATCCGCTTAGTACATCTGTATTCCATTCCAGCGTTAATAATGATAGTGAAATCATGTTACTTCATTATCGTTTAGGTCATCCCAACTTTGTGTATCTGAGGAAATTGTTTCCTCATTTATTTATTAATAAAAGTCCTACCTCTTTTAATTGCGAATTTTGTCAACTTGTCAAACACAGTCGTACTTCATTTCCTCAATTATCATACAAACCCACTCGTCCCTTTTCTCTGATCCATAGTGACGTCTGGGGTTCCTCTCGTGAAAAAAATATTTCTGGGGCCCAATGGTTTGTGTTCTTTATTGATGATCACGCACGGGTGACATGGATCTATCTTATACGTGACAAATCCGAGGTAGGACCAATATTTCGTGCATTCTATCAAATGATACTCACTCAATTTGACACAAAAATCCAAGCTCTCAAAACAGATAATGCACGAGATTTTTTCAACACCTCCCTAGGAACTTTTCTTGCTCAACATGACATCCTTCAACTTAGCACATGTGTTGATACTCCCCAACAAAATGGGGTTGCCGAGCGGAAAAATCGTCACTTGTTGGAGGTAGCCCGTTGTCTCATGTTTACCACATCAGTCCCTAAATGTTATTGGGGCGAAGCAACGTTGACCGCTGCCTACCTCATAAATCGAATGCCCTCTCGTATTCTGGGTTTTCGTAGTCCAATTGATGTTCTCCTTCGCTCCTTTCCAAATACTTGTACACTCTCTTCAGCTGTCCCTATCAAACTATTTGGTTGCTCCGTCTTTGTTCATATTCACAAACAACACCGCAGTAAATTAGACCCCAAATCTGTCATTCTATGGATGTCACCTTTTTTGAGCATCAATTATACTACCAAGGGTCTGTCATTTAGGGGGAGAGTGAACAACAACCCTGTGTTCCTTTACCAACTGACACGGGTCCCTCACCGACTGTCAGACCTCCTCCATCTCCTATTCAACCTCCTCAGTCTACACAACCGACTCCTCAGGAACTTCGGGTTTATACAAGACGGAACATAACTGCTGAAAGAATAGAGAACCTAACACCGCTTCCAGCTGCTGTCCAAAAATCTAACCCGACTCCAAAATCCTCTGAAACTCACTCAGGTACGGAATCTATAGACACTAGTGATTATGAGCTTACCCCGCCTGTGAAAGATGATTCTGATATTCCTTGCACTCAACATCCTATTGCCCGATTTGTTTCATATGAGAGGTTCTCCTCCCTATCATGCATTTGTAACTGCTATTGACAGCATAAAGGTTCCGAATTATATTCAGGAAGCTCTCTCACACCCGGAATGGAGAAAAGCTGTGAATGAAGAAGTTGCTGCACTAGAAAAGAGTGGAACATGGATTGTGTCTGATTTGCCCAAGGATACGAGACAAGTAGGATGCAGGTGATTATTTACCATCAAATGTAAAGCAGACGGAAGAATAGATCGGTTAAAAGCCCGACTTGTTGCAAAAGGATATACTCAGTCATACGGAATTAACTACCAAGAGACCTGAACTCCATTAGAATCCTACTCTCCATTGCAGCAAACCGAGACCGACCCCTTATGCAACTTGATGTCAAAAATGCATTCCTTAATGGAGATCTTGAAGAGGATGTATACATGGATTTACCACCTGGTCTTGAAGGGTCATTCCCTAGTGGCAAAGTATGCAAACTCTAGAAATCTCTGTATGGTCTCAAACAATCTCCCCGTGCTTGGTTTGCCCGATTCACCAATTCAGTAATCAAGTGCGGTTATACTCAAAGCTAGGCTGATCATACAATATTCACAAAAAGATCCGAGAAGAAGCTTGCTGACTTATTGTGTATGTTGATGACATCATTCTTACCGGTGATCACACTGAAGAATTGACAAAGCTGAAGAAATTTCTAGCGCATGAATTCGAAATCAAGGACCTCGGAGACTTGAAATTCTTCTTGGGAATGGAAGTTGCAAGATCCAAAATGGGGATAGCCGTAACTCAAAGGAAGTATACATTAGACCTATTGAAAGAAACTGATATGCTTGGATGCAAACCAATAGATACTCCAATAGACCCGTATAAAAAGATTGAAATGGAGAATGATAATTTACCTGTCGACAAAGGACGATATCAGCGGCTTGTTGGTAGATTTATTTACTTATCCCACACCAGACCAGACATAAGTTTTTCAGTAAGTATAGTAAGTCAATTCATGAGCTGTCCTACTGATGAACATATGAGAGCTGTCTACCGTATCTTAAGATACTTAAAGATGACACCTGAGAAAGGATTATTATTCAAAAAGAATGATAATCAAAAGGTAGAAGTCTTTACTGATGCTGACTGGGCAGGAGATATATCCACCCTGACGATCAACCTCTGGGTATTGCTCGTATGTATGCGGCAATCTAGTGACTTGGAGAAGTAAGAAGCAATCAGTGGTGTCTCGGAGTAGTGCAGAAGCAAAATACGCACTGGCGCTTGGTATCTGTGAAGGAATGTGGATCAAAAGATTTCTCAAAGAGCTTGGAATTATGGGAGAAGATTCTATCAAGATGTTCTGTGACAATAAAACTGCAATCAGTATCGCAAAGAATCCTGTTCATCATGACCGAACGAAACACATTGAGATTGATAGAAACTTCATTTCTGAGAAGGTGGACAATGGAATCATTGAAGTGGTCTATACTTCTTTTAAACACCAAACCGCAGACATTCTCACCAAGGCTCTCCCTAAGTCCAGTTTTGATGAGCTAACCAGCAAGTTGGGCATGTACAATCTGTACAACCCACCTTGAGGGGGAGTGTGGAATTATGCTCATTATTACTTACTTTATTCTATTTAAGTACTTGCTATATTTTGTCATGATATAAAAAGGGTAATTCCTTAATTATATGTATTTATGTTTCTTCCATAATTATAGGAATTACTTAATTGTATGGAGATTTCTTTCCTCCTTTTATCTCGTGTATTCATCTATTTATAGGTGAATTATTTATGTATTCAGTGAGAAAAAAGGTTATTCAAAACTCACACACCATGATATTCCATAAAAATAGACAATGAAAGCAACAATTACTTAGGACATTAAATTTGTATACCTTACTCAGCTTATCCAACCTACTAGCATTCTTGATTTTGTAAGATCATAATACGTAACACCTCATGCAAGTATTGACTATAACAATTACATTCATGAACCGAGCTGCAAATACTTCAAAAGATTATAAACTAAAGAAAAGAAAACAATGGTATGCTCAAAATATGTGAAGATATCAACAATTAGTGGTTGTTTTATGTTTTTATAACAGTGAAATAGAACTCTTATTTGTATTTATTTTACAATTTTGCTGCAGGTTATAGATAAATTTTAATGATCCTTAATATCAGGTGTGACTAGGTTGTAAAGGATTCATAAAAAAGTGAACAACAAGACTTTCACAAATGCAATGTTACAATACCTTAAAACTTACACTGCTCTAACAAAGATCGAAAAATATTTGTCGGATTTAGGTGGAGACTGGTAGATCTAGCCGACGATTGACAGCTTGACTTGGCGATCAACAAAGCAGGAAAAGGGCTCTCCTTGACTACGAAGGGAAGACTGCTCGTGGCTTGGGTTTTAGAGGAGAAGGTGTGCAGTTGTTTGGTTGCACGAGGGTGGGGAGAAGGCGACGGTTTAGGTCGTAGAAAGGATTCTGGTCGCGAAGTAGGCAAGGGTTTTCGATGTGTGAGAAGAGGCAAGCGACTTCGATCAAGTAAGGAAGAGAGGAAGCGATGAAGAGCAGCTTCGATCGATGGATGAAGAGGGGAAGCGAAGAGGGTGCCGAGCTAGAGAGGGGTCCTTGTCGCAAGGAATAGAGGGGGCGAGCTGTGGTTTGTGGCGCAGATCGAAGAGCAGAGGGTTTCAGGAGAGGCGAGCGGGGTTCTTGGCGCATGAGGTGAGGGAGCTAGGTGAGAGAGAGCCTCGAGTAGGCGAGCTGAGCGAGTGAGGGTTTTGGTGCAAAGAGGAGGGGCGAGCGAGGACTCAGCCTTCGGTTTAGAGAGAGGCAAGCCGAGAGAGAAGTGGGGGGAAGCAGAAGCAAACGAGGGAGAACTTTCGGCTAGGAGAGTGGAAGCAGGTGTGTCTTGAGCGGGAGAGGGATCGAATGCCAGGATTCAGGCGCCCGTCGAGTTAAATAGCCAAAGTGTCTGTTACGGGACATGGGCAGGAGATTAATTAGTTTCCATGCATGGAGGAGTTTTATTTGACAAATCATAGCCCCTAATTAAACTTTATTAAAGTGAAATTGGACAGTTAATTTTGAAATCAGAAATTTGAAATTTGAAATCATTTACCCGTGTTTAGCCCGTGTCCAACCAGAATTGAACCCCAATTTCACCGAGGCTGAGCCTAGACTCGTCTCCTTTGATTATATATTCATGTGCATTGATTTTCTTGTTGTTTGTGCGCGCGCGGAATCATAACAATATGAGTGTCATTACTAGCTAAAATCGTCATTCAAGACGCGCCGGTGTGATCTGTTTCTTCATCTTGGGTCTTCCAGACAAGTTCGCCGGCGGTCGGGCCAAAAAAGCCTCAAATTCAATTTTTCTTCGAATTTTGGTCTCGTGACGAATCATTTTGAAAATTGTCTTTAGTGATACAATATATGTAAGCCTTAAGGACGTGAATTATGATGTTTTCGCGCGGTGTATGTCAATGTATATGTGTGAAAGTCGAAATGGATATTTATAAGGTCTCCTGATCCAATGAGAACCCATTTTTTGAGTCGTCTACATGTAGTTCTTAGCCCTTGCAACTAAGAGTTGAGTGCTTGGGACTACTCATGCGAGGTCTTAACAAAAACGGGTCAATAAGTGGTTGGAAGTTCTATGTGAGGTGGGCTTTGCTATTAATCCGTTAGGATGACATAAAAGAAACACCTAATTTTATATCTTAGGTTCTAGGAGGAGACTAAGAACTTATTGAAAATGAGATCAACAAATGGACCCTTAATAGGTGTGGCGTGCTGAATAAGCACACCGCGTATATTGGTATTGACCGAAGCGACCAACACGACCAAAAGAATTGTCTAAGTATGTCATACTTAGAATAAATCGAATCATGGTCAAAATTAATTGAGTTGGGACCTTCTACTAAGAAATTTTCAACCCAAGCACAAGAGTTTATTGAAAATTTTTAAATGTTTCTTCTGTGGATGAAAGAATTTGCCACATGGTTGTGTTGTTTGATTGTTTTGTTTATGTCATTTGATTTGATTGTTTTGTTTACGTCATTTGATTTGATTGTTTTACTTTGATTTTGTTTATGAGTGATGTGAATTTGATTGAATGAGATCAGTTTGAGAAGGAAATTATGAAGCCACCAACAAGGGATTTTTGCCAAAAATTTATAAGACGGCTACCAACAAAGGATTTATGCCAAAGATGACCACTAACAGGGGATTTATGCCAAAGACAACCACCAACATTGGATTTATGCCAAAAAGGGACGACCACCAATAAGAGATTTATGCCAAAAAGGGATGACCACCAATAAGGGATTTATGCCAAAAAGGGACGACCACCAACAAGGGATTTATGCCAAAGGGAAAAACACCAACAAAAAATTTATGTAAAAAAGGGACGGTCACCAGCAAGGGATTTGTGCCAAAGAGGCTCACTAACAAGGAATTTATGTCATAAAGGGACGACCACCAACAAGAGATTTATGTTAGAGACAGCCACAAACAAGGGATTTATGCCAGAGGGATAGCCACCAACAAGAGATTTACGCCAACGGAGACGACTACCAACAAGAGATTTATGCCAAATGAACTGCCACAAATGAGGAATTTATGCCAAAGACGATCACCAACAAGGGATTTATATCAAAGGGACAGTCACCAACAAGGGATTAACGTAAAAAAGACACGACTAACAACAATGGATTTACGTCAGAATTTGGAAACCACTAACAAGGGATTTATGTCAGAATTTAGGGACCACAAACAAGGGTTTTACGCCAGAATTTAGGGACCATCAACAAGTGATTTACGTCAGAATTCAAGGATCACCAACAAGTGATTTATGTTAAAATTTGAGGACAACAATGACGATAGACTGAGAAGGTTCATCCTAGCCTGATCGAAACTTGGATTTGAATTAGTTGATTTCGATTGTTTTGACTTTGGATGTCACTTGATTTGAGTTATTTTGTGAACAGGTATAGAGTCATATGGAGTTAAATTATTGTTTTGTTCATTAAGCTTGTCATTATTTCATTTTTGAGTTTTGAAATTTGTTTAATTTTATGTTGTCCATATTATTTTGCATGTTGTTTAATGCATATCTTTTTATATCGTTCCTTGTTCGTTAGTATTTGCAAAACCGAATCAATAATTCAGTTAAACGATATTAATCAATCGCACAATGTGGCAAAAGTAGACTTTATTGATATTTTGGAATCATGTACATCAAAACATAATTTGAATTTGATATGTTGATGAACATCAAGTGATACATATGAGTAACATCTGTCTGTAGAATGCGGTCCTTGCTTCTAAGTTATCGGTGCCTCCTCTTGTCCTATTTTTTGTGGGCCGGGCTGCCCTGAACTCTGTAGAGACTAACCCTCCTTCCAAGGCATAATCTAAGACAAAATTCCCCTCACATACGCTTAGAGGTGTGTTGTCTCACAACTCCAGAGGCTGTAAACCTTTAAGGTCCGGGCTAGGACGGTATCCAAACGACGCTTTTTTGTCATCCATCTTTCTGAAATTCATGGATACTCTCCTCTGTAGCACACCTGTAACACAGTGTTTTACCCGATCGGCTTAATTTCCCTTAAGTACTAGCATTGATCCAATCGAAAGTGGAATCTCTACTGACCCACGGAGTTCACCGGGCGAACGACCCTCAGCTCTTACCCAAACATGATGCTGCACTTGCTGAGGATGGAAACTGTGCAGAACGATCTCAAGAAATTGTGATGGTTTATATGAGGTGGAATACAGTCCCCCTCTTCATAAATATTGATGATGCAACCGTTAGGCCCACAATTCACTGGTAGGATGTGCCAAAAGACCATCCTCATAATCATTCTCTTGAGGATGGAAACTGTGCAGAACGATCTCAAGAAATTGTGATGGTTTATATGAGGTGGAATACAGTCCCCCTCTTCATAAATATTGATGATGCAACCGTTAGGCCCACAATTCACTGGTAGGATGTGCCAAAAGACCATCCTCATAATCATTCTCTTTATTATCAATGACATCAGATCTACCTAATCGTGTCTTATGATGCCCGGAGGATTCCCTTGTCACGAGCATAATTGTAGCAGAAACTGCACTGAATAGTGATCTGTCCCTTACCCCGCATCTATTTCTAGGGCTCAGAATGTCTTCTTTCTTAAACGACCTGCCCTGCCTAAGTCTCTAAAGTGGAAGACAGTCGATTATGCTCCTCTGCTCATCCTCCGAGAACACATTCGTGTGCAGCTCTAGTCCTTCCATAATGTTAACATATCTTCCACAAATTCTTTCGAAGTGCTCAAAGTTCTGCTTTCAAACCCTTTGAAACTTCTCCAGTTCATCCTCCGAAATTATATGCAGTCACCTTGGTTTAACAAATCGTGGAATGTAAGGCTCGATCTTCTGCTGATCTTGACTTTGTATTACCGGAACTGTGATGCAATCTTTGTGGGGCTCTGTATGTGCGAATTCTGGTAAAATAAGCTCTATCATTGGCTCGACCTTTATCCTCTTTATCAGAGGCTGGGGAATGACATCCCCTACTGGCTTGTCGTGCACCTGTTCGGTTTAACAATTCGTGGATGTAAGGCTCAATCTCTTGTTGATTTTGACTTTGTATTACCAAAACTGTGATGTGATCTTTGTGGGGCTCGACATGTGCGAATTCTGGTAAAGCAAGCTCTTCCAATTTCTCGGCCTTTATCCGCTTTATCGGAGGCTAGGGAATGACATCCCCTACTGGATGGTCGTGTACCTGTTCTTTCTTTTGTGCCACCGAAACGCCTGTTGAAACTGCTTCTTATATATCCTTTTCTCAGAGCGGCTCTGCATCAGAAGTTTGCGACGCTTCATGTTACGTCGTTGCGTGCGTGAAAGTGGTATCCTTCTGTATGTGCCTGTTGGGGCCTCCTGTAACGGAGCACTGATGAAGTTTCCATTTGTTGTAGGAACCATGGATTGCATCTGTATGATCTTTAATATCGAGCTGTCGGCTCCCCGGATCTTTTTCTCGTCATTCTCAAATTTTCTTTTATGTCACTATAGTTTTTTCCTTACTTCTGAAGCTGAGTACTATTTTAAAATCTTCTGCCTCTTCTGATTTGACCACCTGCAGTAGGTGTCCGTCATAGTTCATCTTCACTTGTTCAAAGTCTAGGTCAAAGTCTATGATGGTGCCCTGTGCCACCTTTTTCTCATCAAGTGCGAGTTTGATGTTCTTAAATGAGAAAATCAGCCTCTTGCTCGATATTTTCCTGTAAAAGACAGGAGAAACATCAGCGTGCTAAAATTTAAACTCAACATGAACAATATTTGTTTATTATTAATTATTGTTTTCAAAATTATGTTCGTATTTCATTTCAAGCATGTAAACTTCAATTAATTTCGTGGAATTTCATATTTCAATGCGAAGAGAGTGTAATTTTATTCAGAAGAATTCATTTTTATCATTTCCATTATATTTTTTTATATTGGACCTAATTACAGACAATTGTCACATCGACATATTTCAAGGCTCGCAACTGGGTCCCTTAAAGCGTCACAATGCGTAGTATTTTTTTCAAGTATCGTCCATTGATTGACAACATGGGTTTTTCACCCTGACAATCATCAGCTGGTAGGATCTTCTAGAGTAAACTTTTTCGACCACGAACGATCCCTCCCAAGTTGGTTCAAATTTTACTTCTATCTTGCGGTGTGCAAGAATGTGTTTTCTGAGGTCTAGGACTAAGTCATCGACTTTGAACGTCCTTGGGCGAACCAGCTTGTCGTGGGCTTGTGTCATCTTTGCTTGATATAACTCGAGGTTCTGTTGTGTTGTAAGTCGCTTCCCTTCGAGACTTTCTAGTTCTTCAAGTCAAGGCTTGACGTTCTCTTCCGTTGTGATCTTGTTGGGTACAGCGATCCTGAGGGAGGGTAATTGCACTTCCAAGGGAAGCATAGCCTCGAAGGGAAGCGACGGGTCATCAAACAATACAACTGATTAACTTTCGAGATTAGGTTGACCTTATGAGCTAGCATATAATGTCTAAGCTTTTAGACGACAAAAATTAAAGCTAGACAATGCTTCTCAATGAGAAAATACTTGGTCTCCGCCGGTATTAGGCGACAGCTAAGATAATAAAGGGCATTTTCTCTTGGAAGTGCAATTACTCTTCCTCAGAATCACCGTAGCCAACAAGATCATAATGGAAGAGAACGCCAAACTTCTTCTTGAATAGCTAGAAAGTCTCGAAGGGAAGTGACTTACAGTATAACTAAAGCTCGAGTTATACCAAACAAAGATGACACAAGCCCAACGCCAAGCTAGTCCGCCCAAAGATGTTCGAAGTCGGTGACATAGTCCTCAAAAAACACATTCTTGCACACCGTAAAATAGGAGAAAAATTTGAACCGATTTGGAAGTGACCGTTCGTGGTCGAAAAAGTTTACTCCGGAGGATCTTGCCAGCTGATAAATTGCCAGGATGAAATACCCATGTTATCAATCAATGAACGATATTTAAAAAAAAGTGCTACGCATCATGATATTTCGAGGGACCCAGTTGCGAGTCCTGAGAATGTCGATGTGACAATTGCTTGTAACTAGGCCCAATAAATAAACAAAAAATGTAATGAATATGATAAAATGAATTCTTCTGAATAAAATTACATTTTTTTCGTGTTGAAATATGAAATTCCACGAAATTAATTGAAATTTATATGCTCGAAATGAAATGCGAACAACTTTGCATGCTTGAAATGAAATGCGAGCATAACTTTGAAAGCAATAATTAATAATAAAAAAGTATTGTTCTTATTTAGTTTAAATTTTAGCACGTTGATGTTTATTCTGTCTTTTGCAGGAAAATATCGAGCAGGAGTTTGATTTTCTTATTTAGAAACGACATCAAACTTGCACTTGATGAGGAAAAGATGACATAGGGCGTCATCATAGACTTTGACATGAACGTTGAACATGTGAAGATGGACTATGAGGGGGCATTTGCTGCAGATGGTCAATTTAGAAGAGACAGAAGATTTGAAAATAGTACTCAGCTTCAGAAGTAAGAAAAAACTGTAGTGACATAAAAGAAAATTCGAGAATGACGAGGAAAAGATCCGGGGAGCCGACACCCTGATAGTAAAGGTCGTACAGATGCAATCCATGGTTCTGACAAAAGAGAGAAACCTCATCAGTGCTCTGTTAAAGGAAGCTCCAGCAGAACATTTTGGAGGATACCACTTTCACGCATGCAACGACGTAACATGAAGCGTCGCAAGCTCCTGATGCAGGACCTCTTGGAGAAAAGGATAGCCAAAAGACAGCTTCAGCAGGCGTCCCGGTGGTACAAAAGAAAGAACAGGTACATGACCAGCCAATAGGGGATGTCATTCCCCATCCTCCAATAAAGTGGATAAAGACCGAGTCAGTGGCAGAGCCTGCGTTACTAGTATTCACACTTGTCGAGCCCCACATGGATCGCATCTTAGTTCTGATAATACAAAGTCAAGAAGATCAGCAGGAGATCGAGTCTTATATTCCACGATTTGTTAAATCGAGATGAGTACATATAATCTCAGAGGATGAACTAGAGAAGTTTCAAAGGGTTCGAAAGCAGAATTTGGAGCACTTTGAAAGAATTTGTGGAAAATATGTCAACATTCTGGAAGGACTAGAGATGCACACGAATGTGTTCTCGGAGGACGAGCAAAGGAGCATAATTGACTATACCTTCCACCTCAGAGACTTAGGCCAGGCAGGCCGTTTAAGAAATAAGACCTATTCAGAACCTTAGAAATGAATGCAGGGTAAGGGACAAATTACTATTCAGTGTGGTTGCTGCTACAACTACGCTTATGACAAGTAATAAAATTCTTCGGGCATCATAAGACACGAGGAGATAGATTCGATGCCCTAGATAATAAAGAGAATGATTATGAGGATGGTCTCTTGGCACATCTTACCAGCGAATTGCATGCCTAACAGCTGCATCATCAACATTTATGAAGAGGGTAACTGTATTCAACCCCATATAGACCATCACGTTTTCTCGAGACCGTTTTGCACAGTTTTTCAGAGACTTAGGCAAGTGCAACATCATGTTTGGGAAAGACTTGAGAGTCGTCCCGGTTGAATTTCATGGGTCAGGAGAGATCTCTCTTCCGATTGGATCAGTGCTAGTACTTAAAGGAAATGAAGTGAATCTGACAAAACACTGTGTTCCAGGAGCCCCACGAAGGAGAGTATCCATCACTTTTAGAAAGATGGATGACAGAAAGCACCGTATGGATACAATCCTGACCTGGACCTTGAAGAATTACAACCTCTGGAGTTGTGAGACAACACACCTCTAAGCATATGCGAGGGGACTTTTGTCTCGGAGTATGCCTTGGGAGGAGGGTTAGTTTCAACACAGTTCCGGACAAGAAAAAATAGGACAAGATGAGACACCGATAACTTACAAGCAAGGACCGTATTTTACAGACAGATGTTACTCATATGTATCACTTGATGTTTATCAATATTGCACATTCAAATTATGTTTTCATGTACCTGATTCCAAAATATCAGTAAAGTCTACTTTTGCCACATTATGCAATTGATGATTGATTAATGTCGTTAAGCTGAATCATTGATTCGGTTTTGCACGTAATAACAAACAAGGAACGATATAAAAAAAATATGCATTAAACAAGATGTAAAATAATATTGACAAAAACATAAAATTAAACAAAATTCAAAACTAAAAAAATGAAATAATGACAAACTCAATGAACGAAATAATAATCTAACTCCATACGACTCTGTACTTGTTCACAAAATGACTCAAATCAATTGACATCCAAAGTCAAAACAATTGAAATCAACCAATTCAAATTCAAGTTTCGATCAAGCTAGATTGAACCTTCTTAGTTTATCGCCATCATTGTCCCCAAATTCTGACTTAAATCTCTTGTTGGTGGCCCCTGAATTCTGACGTAAATCCCATGTTGGTGGTCCCTAAATTTTAGCGTAAAACCCTTGTTAATGGTCCCTAAATTCTGGCATAAATCTCTTGTTGGTGGTTTTCAAATTCTGACGTAAATCCCTTATTGGTAGTCATGTCTTTTTGGCATAAATCTCTTGTTGGTGGTTGTCCCTTTGACATAAATCTTTTTTTGGAGGCCGTCTTTGGCATAAATGTCTAGTTAGTGGCCGTCCCTTTAGCGTAAATCCCTTATTGGTGGTCGTATTTTTTGGCGTAAATCTCTTTTTGGTGGCTGTTCTTTTGACATAAATCCATTGTTGGTGATCGTCTTTAGCATAAGACCCTTCTTGGTGGTTGTCCCTTTCTGACATAGATTTCTTGTTGGTAGCCGTTTTTGGCATAAATTCCTTGCTGGTGATCATCTCTTTTTGGCGTAAATCCCTTGTTGGTAGTCGTCTCCTTTGGCGTAAATCTTTTGTTGGTCGTTGTCCCTTTGACATAAATCCCTTGTTGGTGACCGTCCCTTTTTGGCGTAAATTCCTTGTTGGTGACCGTTTCTTTTTGGCGTAAATACCTTGTTGGTGGTTGTCCCTTTGGCATAAATCCTTTATTGCTGAATGTCCTTTTATGACATAAATCCCTCCTTGGTGGTCGTCTTTGGCATAAATCCTCTGGTTGTGTCCGTCTTTGACATAAATCCCTTATTGGTGACTGCTTCCTAACCTGAATCTCTTGTTGGTTTCCGTCTCTTAAATTTTTGGCATAAATACAATGTTGGTTGCTTCGTAATTTTCTTCTCAAACTGATCTCATTTAATTAAATTCACATCACTCATAAACAAAATCAAAGTGAAACAATCAAATCAAATGACGTAAACAAAACAATAAAAAAACACTAACATGTGGTGAATCCTTTCATCCCAATCAGAAACATTTAAAAATTTTCAATACACCCTTGTCCTTGGGTTGGGAATTCCCTAGTGGAAGGTCCCAGCTCAAAGTTAATTTTGATTATGATTCGATTTGTTCTTAGTTTGACATACTTAAACAATTATTTTAGGTCGTGTTGGTCGCTTCGGTCAACACTAATACGTAGTGTGCTTGTTCAACACACCATTTTCAATGAGGTCTTAGTCTCCTCCTAAAACCTAGGATCTAGCTTTAGGAGCTTCTTATTTATCATCCTAGCAGATTAGTAGCGGAGCCCACCTCACATAAAATTTCGAACCACTTCTTGACCCTTTTTTGGGAAAACCACGCATGAATAGTCTCAAGCACTCAACTCTTAATTGCAATAGCTAAAAACTAATATGTAGAGAGCTCAAAAAATGGATTCTCATAGGATCAGGAGGCCTTAGGAATACCCATTTCAACTTTCAGACATATACATTTACATACACCGCACGAAAACATCGCAATTCACGTCACTAAGACTTACATACATCGTACCACTAAAGTCAATTTTCAAAATGATTCGTCACGAGCCCAAAACTAGAAGAAAAATTAAATTTGACGTATTTATGGTCCGACTGTTGGCGAACTCGTTCGGACGACCCCGGATGAAGATATAGACCACACCGGTACGTTCGGAACGTCGAATTTAGCTGGTAATGTCACCCATATTGCTATGGTTCCGCTCACGCACAAATGCATGAAAATCGATGCACTTGAAAATTTAATTAAAGGAAGCGAGTCTAAGCTCAGCCTAGGTGTAATTCGGGCTGGACACAGGCTGAACATGGGCTAAATGATTTCAAATTTCAAATTCTGGATTTCAAAATTTACCGTCCAATTTCACTTTAATAGATTTTAATTAGGGGCTATGATTTGCCAAATAAAACTCCATGCATGGAAACTAATTAATCTCCCGCCCCTGTCCCCTAACAGACACTTTGGCTATACAATTCGATGGGCGTCTGATTCCTGGCATTTGATCCCTTTCCCGCTCGAGACACACCTGCTTCTACTCTCCCAGCCGAAAGCTCTCCCTCGTCCGCTTCTGCTTCCCCCCCCTCTCTCGGCTCGCCGCTCTTTCAACCGAAGGCCGAGACCTCGCTTGCCTCTCCTCTCAGCATCGAAACCCTCACTCGCTTAGCTCGCCTGCTCAAGGCTCTCCCTCACCCGACTCCCTCACCTCCTGCGCCAAAAACCCTGCTCGCCTCTCCCGAAACCCTCTTCTCTCCTCTCTGCGCCGCAAACCCCTCGCCCCCTCTATTCCCCGCGACAAGGACCCCTCTCCCGCTCGACACCCTCTCCGCTTCCTCTCTTCCTCGCTCGATCAAAGCCGCTCGTCTCCGCTTCCTCTCTTCCTTACCCGATCGAAACCGCCCGCCTCCTCTTACACACCGAAATCTCTTGCCTGATCCCTACCCTCGTGCGACTAAACAACCGCACACCTTCTCCTCTAAAACCCAAGTCGTGAGCAGTCTTCCCTCGAAATTCTTGTTGTTCATTTTTTGATGAATCCTTTACAATCTCGTCACACCTTATATTAAGGATCACTAAAATTTGTCTATAACCTGCAACAGGATTGCAAAATAGGTATATATAATAGTTCTATTTCACTGTTATAATAACATAAACATAACCACTTGTTGTTGATCTCTTCACATATTTTGCGCATAGCATTGTTTTCTTTTCTTTAGTTTATAATCTTTTAAAGTATTTGCAGCTCGGTTCATGAATATAATTGTTACAGTTAATATCAGCATGAGGTGTTACATATCCTGATCTTACAAAATCAGGAATGCTAATAGGTTGAATAAGTCGAGTAAGGCATACAAATTTAATGTTGTGCTAATAACTAACTTTTGATGTGATTCTTGTTTTCATTGCTTATTTTTAGAAAGTATCATAGTGGGTGCTGATCGTATACTAGTATTCCTGAAATCATTTTCGGTTTTATCCTTTTTGTGGAGCATAAAGATATACATAAATGCTACTTAACTTTTATGCAATTACATATCTAATGTCTAAAACATCAATCTTTGCATACATAACATCTTACCAATGCATGAAAATGTGTATTTCACTTTCTTAGAAATTGAAATGATGACATTTCTTGTTGTGGTGAAATAGAAGATTTAGTTATTATTAATATTAAAGATAAGTTTAGGTGTTGGATATGTGAATATACATAAGATTTGTGTGACATGTATACATCCTGCCAATGTCTTCAATAGAGGAAAAATTAAATCTGCAACTTTCATACTTGAATTTGCGGAAATTAGTATTAGCAATGCAAATACAAAGACAAACAACATTTACGTACACACTTCTTAAGTTTTATATACTTGTATGTCTGATACTTAAAGCTTGAATTTCATATTAAGATTTGGGGGGTTGTTCTTGCTCAAATTTCTCACTGCTTTGGAGCCTCTAAAAATATATTTTGTGAGTTAATTAAGTATTGTGTAGTGCTGCGAATTACTGTTTGAGGTGTTAAAAGTGTTGTGTAGTGCTGCAAATTACTATTTGACGAATTACTGTTTGAGGTGTTAAAAGTGTTGTGTAGTGCTGCAAATTACTATTTGAAGTGTTAAAAATACCATATAGTGCTGCGAATTACTGTTTGAGACGCTAAAAATGCTGCGTAATGTTGTGAATTACTGTTTGAGGTGTTAAAGATGTTGTGGAGTGTTGTAGGGCGCTGTTTGGAGCTGTAAAATTGCTGTTTTGAGTTGTTGTATGTTTTATAATTGCTGTTTGGAGTTGCTAACTGCTGTTTGGAGCTGTAGTATGTTTTATAATTGTTGTTTGAGACATTTAAATGGCTGTTTGGAGTTGTTAAATGTTATTTGGAGCTGTAGGATGTTTTAGAACTGTTGTTTGGAGCTGTAGGATGTTTTAGGATTGTTGTTTGGAGTTGCTAAATGTTGTTTAGAGCTGTAGGATGTTTTATAATTGCTATTTGGGCTCATTTAGTTGTTGTTTGGGCTCATAAGGATCCTGTTTGGGGGCTTCTCCTTTTTTTAGAACGATTTTGGGGGTTTTGTTCACATTCTTGTTTGTTGAGTTTGAGTACTATAAATCACTGTTTTGAGAATGTTTCCCTTGCTGTTTAAGAGGTTTAAAAACTGTTGTTTGGAGCTTTTTAAATGGTTGTTTGGAGCCTTTTAGATGGTTGTTTGGAGCATTTTAAACAGTAGTTTGGGGTATTTAAAAGAGATGTTTGGGGCACTATAAATAATTATTTTGGAAAAGGTTCATGTAGCCTTTAAGTGCTGATTTAAACACGGTTCAGAGGTGGCGCGGGGGCACCTTTGCCTACAGTTTTGGGTTTTTCTGGATTGTGATCTTATGAGGATTTAAGCACCTTTTTGAGCTGGCCCACTCGCCGCCGATTTTGGGAGTTGGGTCAGTCTCCTCTCTTCTTCTCTTCATTTTATTTTCCATTTTTTAGGGCGATGATGAAAGTGCTTATGCGTGCTAAGAAGAGACAATATAATAGTATCTTCTGCCTCGATGACCCTCTAAAAGGGGAGAGCAGAATCGATGAGATTATTCACCGACTCTTGGTGCGAAGTTGCCCCTTTGGTTTCAGTTCTGACCCAATCAAAGTGAGCAGCTTGTGGTCCATTTTGTTTTTCTAAACAATTACACAGATACTAAACTTACACAAACAGTGCACTTCTCCAAAAAAAATTTTACACAAATACTACGAACATATCACTTCACAACAAACACTACTTTTGACTGCTAATAAAATACTGAATGCATGAAAAAATTAAAGAAGCTTTGATAAAATTCCATCAAGGTCCAATTGTTTCTATCAAGGTCCAATTGTTAATCGTCTCGATTGTGGTCATGAGCTCATTCCTTTAATAGTTTGGGTTGGTGACATCTATCCAAAGTTGGATTATGAAGCACACGGCCCAGCTCTGAGCCCATCCTGACTTAAATTTTTACAGGTCCTTTTCGAGTTTTCATGTGTCACATGCTCTTTTCTATATGTATGCTCTTATTCGATGTGTTTGTAAAATCCTTAGCTATACCTGTTTATTTTCACATGTGATGCTAACATTGCAGCAGTAGCAGATGCCTGGATACACATTTTATTTATTTTATTTTCCCGTAAATTTCATTTGTATATGTTTTACATTACTCGCAAACAATATGTATGCTTTACATTACCTGCAAAACAACAAAAATATATTTTTAAAAATTAATGTACACTTTTAAACCTTTTGAACGCACTTAATCCACCCATTTTGGATTTACGAAAATCTTTTGAATGAGGTAACCAATGATTGCTAATGAGAATTCTCCAGTCTAAACGAGTCTAATAACTCATTTTGATTAAGTAAATTCAAAAGAAAATGTGATGCCGGAATAAAGGAACCGTGAGATCCTAATCGGCGTCACTCTAATTAAATTAAACCCTCCAAATATGACATTTGAACAACAACAACAAAACCAAACTTTGACACAAAAAATGTGAAACGTAAAACCTCTGACCAAAACCTTCTTAATCTTAAAACTGCTACTTTAACAAAGAGTTTGGAGCTAACACCGTGGGCAGCACGACGAGGACATACAAAAGAACATCTTCGAGATAGCAAACAGGTCTAATTAAATTAAACCCTCCAAATATGACATTTGAACAACAACAACAAAACCAAACTTTGACACAAAAAATGTGAAACGTAAAACCTCTGACCAAAACCTTCTTAATCTTAAAACTGCTACTTTAACAAAGAGTTTGGAGCTAACACCGTGGGCAGCACGACGAGGACATACAAAAGAACATCTTCGAGATAGCAAACAGGTCTAATTAAATTAAACCCTCCAAATATGACATTTGAACAACAACAACAAAACCAAACTTTGACACAAAAAATGTGAAACGTAAAACCTCTGACCAAAACCTTCTTAATCTTAAAACTGCTACTTTAACAAAGAGTTTGGAGCTAACACCGTGGGCAGCACGACGAGGACATACAAAAGAACATCTTCGAGATAGCAAACAAGTCTACATCAGTAAACCTCTCCCTATAATTAAACAATAACAACCCATAGGACTTCGAGATAGCTCGCCCAACGCGACGTAAATTCTCACACCCTCTTTAGGCTCCTGTGAAACTATGTTGTGCAGCGTAAGTCCTAACTCACCATAGGTTCGGAGGTTGTTGTCCAGTACCGCGTAAACCCTCGTATCTCTACGGGCTATTTGCATAATCAGATATTGTGCAAGTGTAAGTCTCAAATAAGAAATTGACAGGATTGAACACTCAAATAATATCATTTCCAAAACGCAGTCACATAGTAAGATAGTTTGGGAAGTCAGTGGGGACCTCCTCAGGATCTGTGACGACCCCTACCGTTTCCTTTCTTCGACTCCTGAATATAAATGTTCCTACTTGAGCCACTCTCACTTGCTTTTCTACGTCCTACCGCGAAGATCTAAACCTTGAATTCTTGAAGACTAGTACCTCTGATCATTATCAAGAATTTTTTCAATTGACCCCAGTCATTTGAGATATAATTAACTACAGGGGTTTGCCTCTGTAGCGAACTTAAAACTCAGATAAAATAAACTCTATTTAATCTTTAAATTAGATAGGGGAACTTGTCGATCACAAAAGATTCGCAAACCAAATAGATGCCACAAATCTCTTAGTTTGTATGATTGGATCCATCGCCGAGGTATGCACTTATCTTTCGGGAAGGTGTAATATTCGTGGTATCGGACACGATTATATAGACTATTGGACGAATGAGATTCATTTGGTCTCATTTTTTGAAAATTAAAACACACTACTTTCAAAAATCAAAATTATATACCTCTTATATTAAATTAAATTTAAAAATTATTTTCAAATAAAAAAGTTGGCCGACACGATGGAAATGAAGTTGGGTGGTCTAATCTATTTCAGCTGGTCACTCAACAATTTAAAGAGGTGTTGATCAAGAAACAACCATTCTCTCTAATGCGACTATATTAATAAACTTTCTTGCTAAAACTTTTGCATATAACAATATCGAAATTTCAGCAATATATATGCAGAAGCACTGACCAAGCCTAGGTCAGGCGAACAATGCATGCTCCGATAGTTAACTCACAACAAATGGAGCCTCCTAGATATAGATCTATTATATGATAATAGTATGGTAATTTTAGATGAAAATCAATCTAAACTAAAAATTAGCAAAGATTTTTTTATCTTAAAACAAATGTTGAATCATCCTTCCCTTTCATTCACAACACGTTATTTAATAGTTTGGCATTGAGAGCTAAGCTAATTCCTCTTCATTTACTTTTTCAATGATCATAGTTGGGTACTTTGCAGGGCAGGTTAGTTTGAAGTTAAAGCCAAAATGGGCATGAATATCATCGTTTGACCAGATGTCTCAAGAAAGGTAGCTATGTGCTAAGTTTTTTAACATGGCCCAACTCTTGTAAAAAATAATTAGAGACTTGAATCTTTTTTTGATTATATGTTTGAATATGAGCCAACTTGCTTTACATTTTTATTTTGATTACTAACTGCATTTAATTTGAATTGAAAGCTTGCTTCTTTCTCCTGTCTAACTTGGTGATAATTGCCAGGCATTTAGTGGGCCAGTCTAGTTTCAAGTTGGGCCAAAATGAGTTGGTTAAATATAATAATTTGTGGATACGATCAATCTCAACGATTTAAATTTTTGTTGCTACTATTATTATTATTATTATTGTTGTTGTTGTTGTTGTTGTTATTGTTGTTGTTGTTTTGCTTTATTAATCAGGTTAGATTAATGCTTCATTAACCACACTTTGTCCAATTTTTGCATTCTCTTATGAAATTTACCCAAACATTGATAAAAAATTGTTGAGACTTTAGCTCAAGCCAACCTGAGCCTATATGCTACTTCCTTCATCCCTTGTTGCTCAAAAACTCTCCTTCTGAATGCCATCCATTTTCTGCTCCATCTATCAATTAAAAGACCTTATGTAACATGAATGTTTTATATTCGACTAAGGGAATTTAATTTCTGTACCCTTAAATAATTCTATCATGCAAGCTTTATTTTGTGATTTTATGATTCATTTGCGGAAGAAATGTTGGAGGGGTGAGTAGTTTGTCTTTTAGGTTTAAGCCTGTAATATTTAGCTTAATTTCTTCCAATTGTTATCTTCAGGCCTCGCTAAGTTTAAAAATATATTGCATGAAGCATTGAAGTTTGAATTAAATTATTGTTTTGGAAGAAGTTACCTCCTCACTACTTTATCAAAAAGCTGAAGCTTTGGGTTTAAATTACCCAAAAATTGTATATTTGTCTTCTCTAGTTTCTGTTTATCTTCTTGCGAATTTTTCATTGCTCTGCTCTCATTCATCAGACTTCATGCATTAGTAGTGATTTGTAACTTTTAATTATGATAATTGCGTTTTATTTGCAGGAAAGCAACATAATGATAACGTAGCATCCTCAAAATATGCCTCTGTTCAAAATGAAGTGGCACCTTATCAAATATCTGAATCTGACCCTCAAAATGATGAGAATGAGGACAATCATCCTCAAAATATTGCCGAAGAAGCTTATCCAAATCTCAGTGAAAGGCAGAAGAAATTGTTTGACTTGAGACTTAAAATGGTAAATATGCTTCATCAAAATACCGCACGCTTTAAAAAAATCTCTCTTTGTTTGACTTTTATGGAAACTTTCCTTTTTTGTTTTGCAGAATGAGGCTAGAAAAGCGAACCAAATGGCCATGGTTACTGAAAAAAGAAAATCGGAAGGTGAATTTGAATCAAGGGGCGTGTCCAAAGAAAAATGGCTGGAGGATAGAAAAAAGAAGATTGGAAAGTTACTTGATTCAAATGGTTTGGATTTGAGCAAGGCTTACATGCTTGATACACAGGAGGCAGCTGAAGCAAAGTACAAGAATTGGGAAAAGGATCCTGCTCCATCTGGTTGGGATGGTTAGTATTTTGTTGAGAAACCTTCATTCAAGATTTTTGTGTAGCTGTCTTTAATTCCATTTTTGTCGAGTTAATGCGTGAATTTTCCCTAGATTATGGCTGTTCAACTTTTTAGCTTCGTATAAACTTCTTCCCATCCTTTTTGTTTTAGGGCTTTCCTTCGATATTTTTATTGCCTTTTGAAAATCATGCATGTTAGCAGTTACTGTTGGAATTTATAATTCAAGGTGAGCTATCCATGAACTAGTCTGAGGGGACACTTAACATTGTGCTAATTGCTGTTCATGTCTGAACTAATATTCTTTCCAAGGAAAGAAAAGGTTTGATAATGCTGTGAAAGCTTAATTATTCTATTGGTCAGTAATTTCTGATTTTTTTTTTCAGGCAAATTATTTTCATATTTTTTTTCTTATTGCTTTTAGCTGTCTAGCTTTTATTGCTTCAAGTCTGCAAAATTATCTAGTTTTTTACGAGTTAAAAAACTCCCTTTTCTTATATGTAGTCAACTTTATGCTGATAAATTCTTCTATATTCAGTTTTCAATCAGAGAACATTGTACAATGCCTACAAGAAGCGCACAAAGAAAATAGAAATTGACATGGATGCTTACAATAAAGCGAAGGAAGCGGATCCAGAATTCTATCGTGATGCTGCTAGCCTTCAATATGGGAAGGTAATGTAGTAATGTTGTCCCTCATGAGCCGTAGACTAATGGGTTTTTGATGATAATCAATCTATTTGTGGAGAGTACTAATGCAGATGTTTCAGTGAAGCACCAAGCTCAGCTCAGCTCAGTTCAGTCAGCTCAGGGAGTTGGACCAGGAATAATGCGGTAATTAGGTGTGAACAAATTTTGTTTAAACATAATATTAAAACAGTTAACTCACTATACTTCGTATCATAGCATTTTGCATTTATAAATTTTCTAAGTCAAAAGTAAAATACATAGAAAATCAAATAATTATAATTTGGGAAAATTTGAGTATTTTACTTACAACCATCTTAAATTAATTAATTAAATGTCAAATGGAGTTCATTAAATCTTAATTATTAACAATATTGTATTTTATCATTTTGTTTTAACTTATTTTGACACTCAATAGGTCACAATGGAGAAAAAAGATTCATATAGCTGACCCCATCTAGTGGGATAGATGCTTGATGCTTGTTGTTGTTATTGATTCAATTTATTTCAAAAAAATTTGCCATTTGATGATTGTTAAGTTGAAATTATTCTTTTGATAATGTAGGAGGGAGAATAATAATTAGGATAATTTAAGAGACTAATTTAGATAATTTAAAAATTTTAGGTCAAATTTTAAACCAATTTTTATATCATTAATATTGTGATATTATTAAGATTTAAATAAATTCCATTTGAGGTTTAATAGAGTAGTTTAAGAATGGTTGTAAATGAAATATTCAAATTTTCCCAAATAATAATTGTTTGATTTTTTTTTATATATTTTAGTTTTGACTTAGAAATTTATGTCATTCAAAATGCTATGATGCGATCATAGAAGTATTGTGAACAACCATTTTAATATTGTGTTCAAGCAAAATTTGTTCGCTCACCTAACTATCAAGCTCCATTCCCGATCCAACTCCATGAGTTGTCTGAACTAAGCCACACTTGGTGCTTCGCCTGAAATATATGAATTAAAATCATTAGTACTATTTCTTACATATTTTGGTTATCATCAAAACTAGACATGAGCATCTGGCGGGTGGCCCAATAGGCTCGTCATATGTTCGCTTAGAATTTGCGGGCTTAGCTGTTGAAAAATAAAAATTTGGTCGGCTCAGCCCGGTCTGAGCCCATTTTGGCTTAGTCAAATCCGGAAAAAGGCAAACTCGACCCGCCCGCATATATTCGACCTGAAAATAAATCTTAATTTATTTATATATGCACTACACAATTCTTATGTATTTACATAACTAACACTGAAAGTTATTTATTTATTTATTTATTTTTGATAAAGTCCAAGATTAGTTTTTCACATCACATATTCGCATTGTATTCAAATTAGCCATTATATCCATGTTAAACACTATCATCATGAAATAAAATTACATAAACATATATATATATATATCAAATGAAAATGATATTCATGCAATAGAACATAGCTGGATCTAAAGTTGAGTTGGGTCTTTGAATCACGTGTAGGATCAATATTCTTAGCTCCATTTTTTTCTTGTAATCTTGTAAAACTAAATCAGGTATGACGAGAGTATCGTTGATTATAATGTTTTGGATTAGGAGTTCACAAGTGATAAAAATTAGACTAATTAATATCTCTTGCCATCTGAAGCTCTCTTTCTAGACCATTTCCTCCTTAAATAAATGAAGAAGGTATAAAAAAAACTCTCTAAATTAAATTGCATCTACCTGTTTTTACATATTATTTTGATCTACGGTCTTTTTATTCTCTATTGTAGCACAAAGACTAAAGCGAATCTTGTTTCTATCCTTGGTTTATTGTCTTTTTAAGGCCCGGGGGCCGGCCCGCCTCAGCTGATGGAGTGGGTGAGCTTAGTTATGGTTTTTTAAATAGAAATCGGGCTCAAAGCTTGACCCGAGCTCGCTTTGACTGGTCAAACTCGAATAAGCCCGGCCCACGCCAAGCCTGACCCGCCCAACACCCAAGTCTAATCAAAACCCATTAGTTTAGGGCTCACGAGGGTCAACCATCTCCTTTTTTTCTTATGACAAATTTATGTTGGTTTTAAGTGGATGGAGATAAAATGACTACTCCTTAGAATATGCAAGTGAAAATATTAAATAAAAATAATTGCAAGTGAAAATTAAGATGATAAATAATTGAAAGCATATGAAAGTAAGTATTGTCTCCTCCTAAATTTGTGATCTCCCCCTATATTTATGCATATCATACTTAACTAACATTTTCCGTTTCTCCCCCTTTTATTATCATAAAAAATAATTTGTAAGTCCAAGTGTATGTTGGAAAACCAAAGGGATTATGTATTAAGGTCAATTATATCTAGTCTACTTCTAAGTGAGCAAAACCTTTAAGGACTAAGTGCTTTTGTGAGGGTATCTACTAATTGATTTTCAGTATCAATAAATTGAATATCAACATGGCCTTTAGCTACATGATTATTAATGAAGTGGGGAGAATATTAATATGTTTTATCTTGGAGTGTTGAATAGGATTTTTTTGTAATATAAATTGCACTTGTATTTTCACACATTATTACAATGGTGTCAATTTTTAGACAAAAATCAAAAGGTCGTTGCTTCAGCCATAGGACTTGGGCAACACAACTTCCTGCGACAATATATCCCGCTTTTGTAGTGGACAGTGCAACTGAATTTTTTTTTTCTGCTAGAGCAGTAGATTAAAGAGTGTCTTATAAATTGACAAGTTCTCGATGCTATCAACCCTACGTCTGACAAAACTATAATATGAATAGCCAACTAGGTCAAAAGATATACTACTTCTAGAGCACCAATTTCCTAATCTCCGAGTTCCTAAAAGGTATCTAAAGATTCTTTTTATTGCAATTAAGTGTGATTCGTCAGGGTCAGATTGAAATTGTGCACACAAATATACACCAAACATGATATCGGGTCGACTAGTAGCTAAATATAATAATGAACCAATAATTCCTATATATTTCTCAGGATCTACAAATTTTTCTTTTGGATCCTTATCTAGTTGGGTTTTAGGGATCATTGGGATGTTTGCATGTTTATATCCCTATCATATCAAACTTTTTAAGTAATTCCTTTATCAATTTTGTTTGATTCAAAAATATATCATCTTTTGCCGACTCCACTTAGTGGGATAAAGACGTGTTGTTTTTGTTGTAAAAATGTATCATCTTTTCTTTGCTCCATCCTAAATCCTAGGAAGTATGTGAGTTCTGCTCTTAAACTCATTTTAAATTCTTGACTATTACTGGAGGCAAACTCTTCACACAGGTTTTGTTTGTTGATCCAAATAAGATTTAATCTACATATATTTGAACTACCAAAATACTTTTATTGGTTCTCTAAGAATAAGGTAGTGTCTACAAATCATTTTTCAAAAGAATTTTTAAATAAGAGAAAAGGATAATTTTGCAATCATTTTTAATCTCTGATATCAATTGAAAGTGACTATAACACCTAAGAGGGGGTAAAATGGGTGTGTTTTAAAGTTTTTCAATTTGAGGTTCTTTTAAAAATTTTGTTTTCTTTTAGTAGAAGAGTTAGTTGTGTTGATTTATTCTAAAGAAATTTAAGAGCAACAACCACAACAAAAACAAAGCACAAAAAGAGAAACAAAACACATGAGATTTCTACATGGTTCGACCCCCTGCCTACGCCCACGCCTAGCCACCCTTGGCTAGGATCCTCCAGTATAAAAATTGTGCTCGTTCAGATGAACACATAAACTCTTGTGAAAACACACTTGCTAGTACATTTCTTGAACAAGTACTACAAGCCCAAATTTCTTTCCTCTAACTATCAACTTCTCCTCACACACTAAACTTTGTATTTCTCATGGGCTTTGTAATAAACCCTTATAACTCAACACAAAAGAAAAAGAAAGTTCAAGACATTTGTACTTACAAAATGAATCACCCCTTGATTAGACAACCCCCCACACAAATCAATTCAATCAACAATATTACCAAAATAAATTACTCACAATATTTAGAGAGATGATATACAAAAGATATGTAATGATAATGACAATATTTTAGGAACTTATCACATAAGGCATTTAAAAGTTCAAATTGACCTTGAAATCTTCAACTTAAATTATGATAAGTTTGAACACACAATAACAAGTTAAATCAAATCTAGCATCACGATCATTACTTTTAATAGCAACAACAACAACAAGCCTTTTATCCCACTAAGTGGGGTCGGCTACATGAATCTTTTTTCTCCATTGCGTCCTATTGAGTATCATATTTTTGTTTAATTCCATTAGATTAAGATCAGTTTTTTATATAATATGCCCAAGTCTTTTTAAGTCTACCTTTGCATTTCTTAACATAAGTCGAATCTAAAACATGTACCGTCCTAACCAAATCATTAGATGGTTAACGTTTAATGTGACCAAACTATGTAAGATGGCTCTCTCTAATTTTGTCCACCACTGGAGCTACAACAACCCTATCATGGATATATTCATTTCGCATTTTGTCTCTAAGTGGCAAGCCACTCCTCCATTCATCCACCTAAGCATTTTTATCTCATCAACACTTAACTTTATTTTATGATTCTCTTTTAAA
>NW_018248594.1:0-402 GCF_001263595.1 Phalaenopsis equestris
ATATAAGACATAAATATTAGAAATTGCATGAAAAATAAAATGTCATAGAAGTTTAGGGTTTAGGGTTGCGTCATGTATTAGCTGTAAATGAGCGGGAATAGAATCTCTCATTTTCTTCTTTTTGAGAGATTGAACCTTATATATATATAGGAAAAATATTATATCAGGACTCCTAACGTAGAGTTATATTTGGAGTCCACTGATATGTGGACACCTAACTTCAAGAAAACACGGGCGCTTTCCTGTGATTTGGCCTGGTAACACATGAGAATATTCCTCATGTGTTATTTCGCGTTATTCAGATGTTACTGTGGTAGTATTGATGTGTTATTGTGTAATTATAACACCGGAAATATTTCTAGAACGTAATAACACATGAATACCACCACAATAACACCTGAA
>NW_018248595.1:0-304 GCF_001263595.1 Phalaenopsis equestris
TTAAAATAGGCCAAAAATTAAGTTTTTGTTTTAAAATATTATTTTGTTTTTATAAAATATCTCTGATCACAGAGAATTCAAAAAACTAAGTTTCTTAATTTTTTGATTAGATTTTGATTTTTAAAAAATCATTTAGATGTTAAGAGTGATTTTTATCTTTAAAAATCAATTTAAGTTATTAAATGAACTCAAAATATTTTGAAAATTTTATGATGAGTTCTCTGGATCATAAATCACAATGAAGATCAAAAATCAAGTCATTTCAATAATTATATTTTTCAAAATTAATTATCTTAGTGATTTA
>NW_018248596.1:0-696 GCF_001263595.1 Phalaenopsis equestris
TATATATATTTATATCTAAATTTAAATCATAACATATCGTGTGATAATGTGGTTAATACCTTCTTTTGTATACAATTGGTCCAGGTTCGAATCTCATATTTTACATCTATTTTTTCAATTTAACTTTTACAAGTCAATTTCGAGCTGAACATGAACACAAATATTTAAATCGAGTCAAACACGAGCACAGTGTTCACGAGCCAATTTCGAGCACGAGCTATTTCGAACAAGCCGAACACGAGCCAAACCTGAGCTCACTCAAGCTCGGCTCCTTTATAGCCTAGTATACAGTTTATTTATAAAAATAATTTTATGGTTTTGATTATTAAATGCATAATTGATAGGTCTTAGAATTCCTTATGATTGAATAAATCAAGGTTGAGAATTTAAAATAGCATAGAAATGAATGATTGAATATTTTTAAAATAAGAGGTTTGATAATATATTAACAGTATTATATGCCATTATAGTAAATATATTATTTTAAGAGAATATTTTCATTGTATTAATACAACTTCATATTTAATAAAAAAAAGCGACTTATTTATTAATTAAGAGAAAAAATATAAGAAAAATCAATGGTTAAATATACATATTCATACATACCTCGTTGTAGATGCTCTATATTAGACAAGCCTTGCAGTCTGTGGGTGCATCTCCCAATTTCATTGGCAAGAAGTGTCATATATATATATA
>NW_018248597.1:0-494 GCF_001263595.1 Phalaenopsis equestris
ATATATTCTTTTTGGCTTTAAAAATTTTTTTTAGCTTTTAATTTTTTAAAAAGCTTAGGATCAAGATAATACATCGACAAAACAGATGCAAAATAGAAACAACAAAAGAAAATAAGAAATAGAAAAACAAAAAGTTTTAAATCTTGGTCCTAAGCTTATGAACTAAAGTTTTCCTAAAGTTGAAATAATTATTAATGTCTTTCCCAACAATGACATAAGAACTTGACGTGGTAAAGCTTACTACGAAGTAAGTTGGTTCTACAACGCAGGTGCATGTATCGAGTAATATGTGGTCTAAAAGTTCATATATCAATTCCATATTGAAAGGTTTAACAATTGTTCAAGCTGAAAAAATCTCTAGTTTACTAATCTTGTGATCCTAGGTTGGTGTAATTTTAAAATAGGTTTGAATTCTAAAATATTAAAAAAATAAATTAGAGAACAAATGGTATAAATAGAAAAAATAGAGAAATTCAGGAATTCTTCAAGAGTGG
>NW_018248598.1:0-971 GCF_001263595.1 Phalaenopsis equestris
GCAGGTTGTTGATTTTTAGGACTTGGAGAAAAAATAAGCAAAAAGGATGGAATTTGGTGAGTCAAAATGGAGTTTTTGAAGAATTATTCAGCGCCAAAAGTGCCAGATTGGGTGCCGGCGACGCTATTTGACAGAGAACATGGATTTTATTTACGGACCACTGACGCTGACGGTGCCAGTGTCAGTGCAGGCCCTATTGCTAGAAGAATCAACGAATTTGGATGTTTTTTGAAGAGTTTTTGGATGCATTATTGGAAAACTGACCTTAGGATCTATTTAGAGCTGAAATTGATCAGAAAAGATGCCCCTTCGTGACCCTTCGCAACCTTCAACCACTTTCCACTTTCTTCCACGCCATTCCACACCATTAGTCATTTATTTTCTTTATAATTTGAGTTTTTGTGGTGCGTTTAAATGTCAATTCTTCTCTAAGAGTGTTGGTGTGGGAGATAAGCGAGAGATTTCTTCTCCTACATTTCCTAAGAGAGGCTACAAGGGATTTTCTTTGAGAAATAGTTTTAGATAATTGTTGTTTGTTTATTATTATTGTATGAACTTTCTTTTATATATGAAATTTGTGTTTATTTGTTTCTTTCTCATGAAGATGAAGTCTGAGTAGTTTCCTTTATCTTTCTCCCTACTCTGAGATATGGTAAAATGAAGGGATAATATGGATGTGCCAATGTTAAAATATAAAATAAATTGTGAAGATTTTTCAACAACGAACTTAATTTACTTTTTGATCCGGTCAACTGAATTGTTAAAATTTGTTGTGAAGCATATGATCCAGGAAATAAAGTATGAGTTCTACAACAAAGTGAGAATCACATTTAAGTCCATGAAAGAGTATTTTGTTCATGAAATTAAGTGCAAATAAATTGAGAAATATACATTGTTGGGTGTAGAATTGGAGATTTTAGTGTTATAGAATAAAATCCCCAATTCGATCTTAGATTTGAGAGTTAACCTTC
>NW_018248599.1:0-1061 GCF_001263595.1 Phalaenopsis equestris
TCGGTATAAGACCCCTCAGGTCGGGGGTTCGAATCCTCTCTGACAGAGTTTGGCTTAATGAGGTGGTACTCGAATTGTTAGACACAATAGGGGTGATTCGAGGCTCATATAATAACCTCTGGCCATTCATTTTGAAGAAAAAAATAGTTCCGTGATTATTGATATGTGGTCATTTTAGTTCTAATTTTGAAAAAAAAACCTAATTAATCCTCAAACTATGCTAATAAAGGCTTGAAATTTTTTTCATGAGAACTATTCAAGCTGATATTAAAAAAGTCCAAGAGACTAAATTAACATTTATATAAATTTTATACTAAATTGACTTTGCGTAATAGATTAACTATATATTAATTAGTTTTTCTCTTGGCATGTAGGAATGCCCGGGCTCACAGCTTATGTTGGATTTTATGAGAAATGCTCCCCAAAGAAAGGGGAAAGTGTTTTCGTATCAGCCGCCTCAGGAGCCGTCGGGCAACTCGTCGGCCAATTCGCTAAGCTGATGGGTTGCTATGTTGTTGGTAGTGCTGGCTCTGACGAAAAGGTGAGTTAAATTTTTATCACACACGCACCCAGCACTTGCGCACGCACAAACTTATGTTTTCTTTCTTGATCTAACATCGAAACTTTGTTTTTTAGTATTTGTGATACTCGAAATTTTCATATCATATAAAAAATATCACAATTGCTTATTTTTAAAAAGTGAATCACACCTATCAATATAACAATCTAATTTATAATGTTATGCATGTAAATTCATAGGAATTATGTGGTATGCATATAAATCCTCCTAAACTTAATATTTAAATTCTATTGTAATATTATAGTCCTTCAATGATATTAATGTTTAATACTAATGCTATTTATGCCCTTCATATGATTGTCATGTAAATAACTATAAAATTGTAATTTTTAGATATATAAATACATGAGAATCGAGTGTCAATCCATTTAATTTTGCCATTTCTCAATTACATGCACATGGCTTAGGTTGACTTGCTCAAGAGAAAGTTAGGCTTTGACGAGGCTTTCAACTACAAGAAAGAGTCTGATCTCAATGCCGC
>NW_018248600.1:0-913 GCF_001263595.1 Phalaenopsis equestris
AGAGGAGAATAAATTAAAATTGGGAGAAGAATGATTATTCTTTAAATATGAGAACATTCTATTTTTCTCTCTCTTCAAATTAGGAGAGAGGGGGGTGGGGGGCGCATTTACCTCTCTATTTTTTGAGTGATTCCTTTCCTCTAATGATGTGGTCCTTAATGGCTTCTTTTGCTGTTTGTTTTTTTTTTTCATCTATTAATAGTTGGTTGAAACGGATGGTTCATCCCTGATTCCTCCCGCAGTGCTTCGCTAAATTTTAAAGCCTGCAGAGGTATGTAATTGTCCCAACTTTCAGAAGGGAATAAGTTTTTTTGAATATGGAACAATTATTTAATCTGGAGCTCTGTCTGTGCTATAAAGGTGCCATAATGTTTGGAGATGCATTGCTGCCTTCAGAATGTTCCCTCATTGTAGAAGAGCTAAAAGCAACTTCATTGTGCTTCCAGGTTTGATTCTTCTAGTTGAAAAGCTAGAAAATACTAAACTTTTCTTTCAGAATTTTTATCAAACAATATAAGGAATTTATGTTTATTTTTATAACTGAATGATGCTATACTCTCTAAATAAAGCTATACTCAAAGTGAGGCCACATATTATAGCTTATATAATTCATATTTTAGTTGTTATTGCTATAAAATATGAATTAATTTAATGATCTTTACATGTTCTCATATACGAGTTGACTGCCATTTGTGATGTAAATAAGTGAAACTCCTTATATCAGAGTCAAAGGATCTTTTATCTTATTGGGTCAAAACTGAGGTTTGTCTTGGACTAACAGGCCTTTTATTAGATAACGTCTTATATCAAGGCTGAGCCTTGATATCTGATGAACCCTTATATCTAAAATAAATTTCTTATATTTGAGTCAATTATCTCATATCTTAAAAATTTTAATAATTAGATCCACTTC
>NW_018248601.1:0-472 GCF_001263595.1 Phalaenopsis equestris
AATACAACTTTTCATGCATATAAGGTGGTATATTCCTAAAAATTGAGGCTTGGGTGCTAAGATAAATGAACACATTAGGAATTAGAGGTATGTAAATATATATACATATATATGAATATGTATCTTTAGGCTTTCCCTTTTAATATGTATATATGCCAACTTAGCACTTCCACATTAGATTTTGAACTTTAATATAATGAAACTTCAATATAATGAAATTTCTTTGGGAAATTTACACGTTTACCGCATAATGCTTATGTATTTACATATTGAACATTTAAAGATTGATATTACACTTATAACACTTTAGTGTCATAAATTTATGCAATAAAATGTTTATTTTACTCTCAAACAGAATATGATAGTCGCATTATTTTTATTTAATGTGAAAGATTCGAGCATATGCATATAAAAATAATGTTTGGGTGTTTAGCATTTAAAAACATAAGGACTGTGTGGTATGTATGTAAAC
>NW_018248602.1:0-244 GCF_001263595.1 Phalaenopsis equestris
TAAAGGTGAAAATGACTTATGTAATTTCAACCAGCTTGGCCAATCATATCATCTGGACTATGCCCTACGATTTTCGCATTTCTGTTAGTTTGTGTAAAAATTATGGTATCTAGTGGGGATGGGCAATGACAATCTAATGACTATGGATGGGTCTAATAAAAATGGTCAGGTGACGACGATTCACGATGGTTTATTAGATAGGCTATGGTGGTCTAATAAAAATGGTCAGGTGACGACGATTCAC
>NW_018248603.1:0-991 GCF_001263595.1 Phalaenopsis equestris
ACGGCTTTTTATGGATTAAGGCTGTTCGGGACGAATTTTACATGAATTTTCAAAAGAACACTTTTTATAAGTACCCCTTGGAGTGATTCAAATCATCTAGATACGTTGGAAGGTTCTTTCATGAAGAGAAATGTCTCTTGGATCAATGTACATGTCTTTTGAATTCCACTTTTAGATAGAATTTTAGACCGAATTTTGAATTCTTTTTGGAGGGAGGCAGCCTTTAGTGAAAGAGAGGGAAGTCTAGGGTAAAATAGAGGTTGAAGTGGCATGTAAGGGGGGCAAAAAAGAGAGAGAGAGAGATTCAAGGGCTTGAATATTTCCTTCAAGGATTGTAATAGGAGCGGGAAGGTGGGAGATTTCTTCTTCATTACACTTCTAAGAGAGAATTGCGAGCGCTTGTAAGGAGAGAAAGGCTTGAAGAGAACTTCTATGGATTTGCTTGGGAAGGATTGTGAGATAAGTTGTATCTTTTATTACTTTTGTTTTGTAAACCTATTTTTATTTATGAAATTCATGGTTTGCCGTATCCTTCTCATGAATTTTGAGTAGTCTTCTTTATCCTTCTCTCTACTTTGAGATTTGGTTTTGTAAAGAATTTATTTTGTTTTATAAGGTTTTAAATGTCAATAATTTGTGATGATTTGAATTTTGATCTTCATTTACTTTTTGATATGACCAATTGAATTGTTAAAATATGTTTAGAAACATATGTTCCCAAAGGGCTATGATTTCTACAACATATTGAGAATCATGTTTGATTTCATGGGAGAGGATGTCATCCATGGAGTTGAGTGCAAACAAATAGGAAAATATACTTTGTTGGATGCAAAATTGAAGATTTTAAGGTGACAAATTAAAATCCTCAATTTGGTCCAATTGATTGGAAATTGATGCCAAATTGTTAACCCTCAAGTGAGGGAGTAGTGGGAGCTCTGGTGTGGCAGTCAGTATCCTCCTAGCCTAACTACAAAATTAGGGACCAAAATCT
>NW_018248604.1:0-807 GCF_001263595.1 Phalaenopsis equestris
ATTTCCCATTTGTAACACCACTTTTTCAATAGAAATTTTTTTCCTTAGACTGTGGATTATTATTAAAACCTGGAGGATAGGTAAGTCTATAATTATTATTACATTGATTATTCCGATTTCCCAATGGGTTTACTTAGTTGTTTCTTCATTGCTAATTATTACCACCCAAATTATTATTATTCCAGTTAAAGTTAGGATGGTTTTTCCAACCTGGGTTATAATAGTTTGAATATGGATTATTTGGATTATTATTTATAGCATTCAAAGTTTTAATGATGTTTGAGAATCTACCATTTGGCCTAATGAATTCTCTTCAATCATTGAAATTGGTTGAGAAAAATTCATTCCAAATTGGTCTAACTTCCTTGAAGTTATAGCAACTTGATTTGCTAACATTGCAAAAGCTTTAGATTCATGAATATTGGCTACTTTCTTACAATTTTTTCTCTTAGAAGATCATTAATAATTATTAGTAGTCTTCTCTTCAATTAAAGCTTATGCGTCATGAAATGGTTTCGACATCAATGAACCACCAGCGGCAACATCGATGATAAATTTAAGAGATCCAATTAAACCATTGTAAAAAGTTTGAATTATTAACCAATCTAGTATAGCATGCTGTGGACACTTTCTCAAGAGTTCCTTAAATATTTCCTACGTTTCATAAATAAATTCCCCTTCAAATTAACAAAAAAATTTAATATCATTTCTAAGCTTCACAGTTTTTATGATGGAAAATATTTAGCAAGAATTTTCTGTGCTAAATCACCCAAATTTCTGATAGATCCAAGTGCTAACAAATTTAAC
>NW_018248605.1:0-1111 GCF_001263595.1 Phalaenopsis equestris
AAACTGTCAAAAATGACCATTCAAACTCCAGAAATTGCCATCTCGCCGGTCTTGCCGTCGGCGAGGTCGAGGGTGCCGTCGGTGAGCTTCTGTATTTATTTTTTCTGGACTCTCAGAAAAAAACCCACCGTCGGTGGCGTTGAGGGCACCGTTGGTGGCGTTGAGGGCGTCGTCGGCGCCCAAGGCAAAAATTGCATAGTTTCGCTCTGGTCTAAATGCATTCCTATTTTTCTCTATGGATCGAATTGTTGTGATGAATCAAGGGTAAATAAGAGTAGTAGAGCTTAATACTACCATAAACTAATGATAATTTCAAATAAAAAATACTATGATCGCAATAAAAATAAAGATAATTGTGGGTTGCCTCCCATAAAGCACTTAGTTTAACGTCGTCAGCCCGACCTATTCAGGTGTCATTCAGGTTGACTGATCATTAAAACCTCTTTAAAATTTGGTCTTTTACCCTCAAAATACGGTTTTAATCTGTGTCCATTTACTTTAAATCTATTTCCAGTTTTCTGATCTTCAATCTCAATAGCTCCGTAAGTTTCAACTTGAGTCACAGTAAAGGGTCCTAACCAACGAGACTTCAATTTCCCAATGAATAACTTCAGCCTAGTGTTGTAAAGCAAAACTTCTTGTCCTGGTTCAAAGTTCTTTTGGTTAATCTTCTGATCATGCCATAACTTTAGTTTTTCCTTATAAATTATGTCGTTGTCGTAAGTCTCATTTCTTAATTCTTCCAATTCATTTAATTGTAACAATATTTTCTTACCAGCATCTTTCAAATTAGCATCTTTCAAATTATAATTGAATTCTTCAATCAGCCAATGTGCTTTATAGTCCAATTCTACTGGTAAGTGACAAGTCTTTCCAAACATCAGCCTGTAAGGAGTCATTCCAATAGGAGTTTTATAAGTAGTCTTGTAAGCCCATAATGCAGTATCCAGTCTAGTAGACCAATCTACTCTACTAGGGTTTACAATCTTCTCCAGTATTTGTAAGTATTTGTTTAATCTCTCTATTAGAAACTTCAGCTAACCCACTAGTTTGAGGATGATAGGTAGAAGAGACTTTATGAATAATATTAAACTTTTCTGTTAATCTCTGA
>NW_018248606.1:0-824 GCF_001263595.1 Phalaenopsis equestris
GCAAATTTTGGCGGGATTTCTCTCCGTAATAACCGCTGGGAGGTGATTTTAAAGTCCTAAAAACTGCCTTGGACAATTAAGAACTTCCTATTTTTGAATTCCAAGGCTTCTAGTTCCATAAATACTTCAATGTATGGTGTTTTCAATAAAAGAAATTTTATCAATTTTGACACGGAGAGATTATACGACAAAATCATTACGAAGAAGAGATTGATCAAGGAGAGAGGTTTTGCCAATCATGGATTGATTATTCTAAATTCTTTGATTGATAAAATCATTTTACAAAGACGATGGGAAGTTCTGTGCTACACTACCGCTGCAGTTTTTGTACTAGTGGTGAAGTAGTTTTATGTAAATTTTCATGGAATTACCCAAGGAGTTGTCTTCGTACGAGGTAAGACTGTACCATTTACTCCTGCGAGAATAAATGAATTGTATATGATAGAAAATGTTCCAATCTGTCGTTATACAGATTTTATTCCAATAAGAGATTTGATGCAAGTTGTTTATAATTTTCTGACGGATGGAAGTGATATGTGGGAAATACAAGATGAGGGATATGTTAGTTTCCCTGCTTCATCACTTAATCCAATTTTGAAGCAGTGGTATTTCTTCATTGTTGCAAAATTACTTCCTTCCATGAAGATTAGTAGAGTCACCAAAGAAAGTGCTATTTTGAATTATTGCATTCAAATGAAAAAACCCATTGATATAGGATCTATCATATTTAAATTTGTTATGGGTATTATTATGAATAGGCATATTTATGGACTTGGGCACCCTCCCACGGTTTTCCTACTTTGCAGTCAATCTCAAGTTCCATA
>NW_018248607.1:0-546 GCF_001263595.1 Phalaenopsis equestris
TGTTATAGTAATTTTAACTTTTATAAAGTATTTATCAAAATATGCAAATGAAATATTAAATCCTTTAATATAAATGAAGATATATATTTATTTTAATATTTTTTTATTTTTTTAATAAATTCATTTAATTAAAGTAAACAAAAAAAAAGCTCCAAATTTTCAAAAAGAAAAAAATAATTTTTCATTATCTTGTATAAGCCATCTGTAATTACATCTTGGTACACACCAGTCTTTCTTTATATAAAAATTTGAAATTGTCTTGGAGATACTTTGTGCACCACTCTTCCAAGCCAATTGCTCCTCTACTAAGGGTAGAAGCATTGACAAATTTGAGAGTAATTTTAGTAATTTTTATAACTTATTATCCTTCATCTAATATTCTAACGTCTCATAAAATTTCATTGAATAGTAGTCTTGTACAAGCCGTCCCATCTTTGTGGGATAAAGGCTTATTGTTGTTGTAATAATCTTACACAAAAATTCTAAGAAAATATGCTTAACCAAACATGAATCTCGATGCATATTAGATAAATGAATTTTGTATTC
>NW_018248608.1:0-333 GCF_001263595.1 Phalaenopsis equestris
GGCATTGTTATATATTTATAACTTTCAATTAAAATAAATATAAATCATCTCATGTGATTTGAGCCGTCTAATATTTTCCAAGTATTTATCAAAAATAAATAAATAAAAGATAATCAGTAAAATCATAATTAAATGAATCTTTAATTAGTACTTAAATAGTTTTTAAATAATGATCGGTCATTTTATTAGTATAATTAAAAAAATGAAAAGCTTTTTAAATTTATTCTTTTATATACAGATTTTGAAAATTTTATTAAAGCTAATTAAAGCGCTATCTTTTCTACGAATTTTCTCCCCATCAATGATCAAACGTGGCCGCTTCTTACATCTCCA
>NW_018248609.1:0-537 GCF_001263595.1 Phalaenopsis equestris
TAAGGAGATCCTGTACTAAGGTTTCTTCTGTTTTGCCATCATTATTTCGTCTTCGGAACTGCCTTTATCACCGATGTTGATGATCAGCTTAGTCCTTTCAACAATTGTATTGACTCTTCTTCGTCCACGTCCCCGACCTCGATCTAGAGTGCGTGAACTAAAAGAACCTTCACCATCATGTTGTAAGGAGGTAGTTGAATGGTCTCCTTTTTGTTCTTTTTCTGAATTTTTATTTGTTGTAACTTTTCGGGAGAAGACAGTTTTCTTTGGAGGTGTATAATAAACAACATCTTCATAAATATCAACCTCATGTACTGAAAATGCCTGTAAATCTCCTTTAATACAATATTCTTATTTTTCTTTATAATATTTGATGCATTGGTGTAGAGACGACGGAACCATATTGTTCTCATGAATCCAAGGTCGACCAAGCAGAGCGTTGAAAGAGGTCTCGGCGTCGATGATATGAAATTTTGCGGTTGTTGCTAGTTCTCCAACCTTCATAAGTAATGTAATTGATCCAAGGGCTCTTTCTCC
>NW_018248609.1:4191-4708 GCF_001263595.1 Phalaenopsis equestris
ATCTGCTTTTTAGCCGCTTTCCGGGCTTTCCTATTGCGGTTTCTCTTCTGAGATCGAGTCAATCGTATTGTCTTCGAACTTGATCCGATTTTGAAAGTTGAAGGTAAGGCAGCTAACCCTTCAGTCAGATTTTCTATTATCACGATTTCTTTTCCGTTAGTAGCGGGGACAACTGTCGGGGACAACTGTCTACAACTGTCTTAGTTGGTGTTATGGTGACAGTAACAGAGGTCTTGATTCTTGATTTTCTTGTGAACAGGAAAGTCATCAAGGGAGTTCAAGTTGAATTTAGCAGCTGGCTCTTGTACTTCTAGAGCAATACAATCTTTTTGTTTACCCACTAAAAGCAGCTTTCCCGAGGGTGACCTCGAGATCTTCAAATCCTGTTCTAAACTTTATGGGAGTAGCAACGTTGCGGGCCTCGCGGCTTGTAGGCAGGGTGGAGGGGAATGTTAGCGTTGGGTAGTTCATTGCAGCAACTTCGCAAAAGAAAGTGCTGGGGTTCTGGGGTTAGTTA
>NW_018248609.1:4751-5334 GCF_001263595.1 Phalaenopsis equestris
CAAACACTAAAGCTAACAAAGGGAAGTCTACAGACCAAATTAATGAAAATTTCAAAATTTTCAAAAAGACTTAATTAAAATTTAAAAAATTTGCGTAGTATGACGCAATTTTCTCTAATTTGCAAAATCAAAATGTTTTAAGACCCAGTACGGGACCCACTTTACACAACGCCCAGGTGGAACAAGTCCACCTACACACTTAATGGGGGTCCGACCCCATATAAAGATCAGAATGTCCTTAATGACCTTCTTTCCCAAGACATAAATGGGTAAAGTATGGTTGAACACATGATCCTGAAGTTCAAAAGAGTTGACCGTACTTTCCCAAGACAGAAATGGGTAAAGTATGGGTAAAGTATGCCAACGGAAGAAATGTAATCTTGATTCATGAGGGAAATGAATGCATTACTGATGTATGAAGATGTTTTTTTTTCTTGACTTAAATAGGAGTCGCCAGAAGCTGTCGACACTATTTTTGGTCTGGGGATTGCCCGTAAGAAGCTGTCGGTCATCAGAATTGAAATCTCGTTGCCCGCTTGGGAAGGACATTTTTTTTTTTAATTTAGTTTTGAAAAAGATGAAG
>NW_018248610.1:0-5172 GCF_001263595.1 Phalaenopsis equestris
TAAAAGATGTTTAGGGTCAATCCCCAAGCACTTTTATAGTTTTCTGAACACTTTGAAGGAAACTCAGACCAATTATTCTTTATTGAAGAAAATTATCCATAACAAACTTAGGGATTCACGAAGATATACCTCAAAACGCGTCAATGCACCGATTTCAATGAAATACCCTACACTACTTATCCTACAGTTATACTCACTGCTTAAGGGTTTAAGTTATGGACTAAGGTATTAAGACCCTTGTAAGCAACTGGGGATATTTTTGTCACATATGGATCATCGAGCTTGTGTAAGTCTGAGGTCTAGGTGGCAAGGGCAATGATGACATTGCTTGTGTGTGCTAAAACGAGTGATGCGAAGTGGGATTTTGGAATAATATCTCCTACCTCAAGGATCCACAATAAGGAGAGAGGATAGGACCGATGATACTACTCACTAACTTTTGGTGGGAGATGCCCTTGACACTCTTAGGTTGCCGGTAGTCATAGTCCGATTAGATTAATTAGCTTGTGGATTATATTACTTTACAAAAAAATATATTTAAGAAAACAATGATCTTTTTCACAACATCATTTCTTTTGTTTGTCAAAGTAAACTTCACATGCATAATAAATTAAATGATTTTGATGAAAATATAGAAAGGTCCACAGGTTAATCACTCAGAAGGAGGTTAAGGATTGTCCTTGCTCGAGTTGTCAGGATGACGACTTCTATTAAAGTTGGAAATATAAGGCACACAACCCAGTTCGGAGCCCCCACCTTTACTAAATTTTCACAGTCAATCTCGATCTTTCATATGTGATTGTGAGCATTACTCATTCGTGTTTTCTTACGACCCGTTTTTCAGCTTTTTCATGCTAAGTTTTTCTGCTTTCTTTTCCTACAATTTAATTAACTTCCATGCAACTATATTATGCTTTATGATGCTAACCATGCAACAGCAGCAGGAGTGCCAGATACGCAATTACAATTTATTTATTGCAAATTTATTACTTTATCTTATTGTCACTTAACTTTACGATGCATGTTTTACCTGTAAAACAAAATACACTTTAAAAAAAAATTAATACATTAAACCCATTTGAACACACTTAATCTACTCATTTTGAATTTAAGAGAATCTCTCGGATGAGGTAAATCACGGTTGCTAACGAGAATCCTCCAGTCAAGCTGAGCTTAAAAACTCATTTAAAATAAATAAATTCAAAAGAAAATAGTGATGTCAGGATGACGAAATCGTAGAATCTGGACTGGTGTCGCTTAACTTAAATTAAAAAAAATCACCCCCCTGTCCCCAAGAAATATTTTAATAATAAAAGCTATTAATAGCAAAACAAACTACAAACCTTGGAGCTACTACTACAACAAGGTGCTTGGGGCTGACTTTGTGGATAATATGACAATTTCAAAATGCCAAGACGATCATCTTCGAGAGAACAAAAATAGTTCTTCACCAGCAAAACAATTCCTTAGTTTAAACAACGACAACCCATAGAACTTAGAGGTAGCCCGCCTAGTGCAACATAAATCATTGTATTATCTTTAAGCCTTTGCACAACTATGTTGTGTAATTTTAGCCCTAACTCTTTTAGGACTTCAAGGTCGTCATTCAAAATGACATAAATCCTCCTATCTTTCAGGTTATTTACTTGATAAGATATCATGCAAATGTAAGTCCTAAATAATAAAAAAGCAAGAATGAAACATCAAGTAATATCATCTTTGAAACCAAAGCCAAATCATAAGATAATTTGGGAAGCCACCGAGTTTCTCCTCGAGATTTGTGACATCCCTAACTTATCTTTTTTTTTTTGGATTCTGAAAATAATTGCTCCTATTTGATCCACTCTCATATGGTTTTCTAAGTCCTACCTTGAACACTAAACTTTGTATTTTTGAAGACGAATACATCTGGTCATTATCGAGAGTTTTCTTAAGTGACTTCAGTCGCTTAAGATGTAATTAACTATTTGGGCTTGCCTCTATATGGAACTAAAGAACCCAGGTAATATAAATCATGTCTAATCTTCTATTAGATAAGGGAACTTGTCGATCAACATATAAAAAAGATTCACAGACCTAACAGATCTCATAAACTCTCTTAGTTCATTTAATCGAGTCCGCTGACAAGAAAAGTGTCTATTCTTCGTGATAGGTGCATTGCTTGAGGTGCTGTGCCAAATCATTTAAACTATTTAAATGTATGAGATCTGTTAGATATCACATTTTTTAAAATTAAAATACTATTTTTTCAAAATCAAAATTACATATATACATACATACATATGTATATATGTATGTATATACATACATATGTATCTATGTATGTATATACATACATATGTATGTATCTATGTACATACATACATATGTATGTATCTATGTACATACATACATATGTATCTCGAGGAAAATCCCGGCCAACATTATGTTGAACATTTAAGTATAAATTTTTTCTCTGAACAATGATGTATTGATGTTGTTCATAGAAATGTTGTAAAATGCACGATCCCTCACAAATGAACAATATTCTTGTAGTGGTCATCTCTTATATCGATGCAAAGTTGTTGCCTCGGCTTACATCGATTCAAACTTTGACATTAATAAGCTAGCTGCAAATCAGACATAAAACCGATAAAAATATGTGTCCGAAAAGTTTCCACACAAGTGCCGAAGCTATTTAGCTGTTTTCCTGTAGTGTTATGTATAGCTTGATATAGACTATCATAGAAAGACCTTTTGCCAAGGGCTTAGCCATCCAAAGCAAAGCTCCACTGCATTGGACCTTCATCGATATCTTCATCAGAGAATGTAAGTTTGTCCAAGTAAGGAATAAATGACAGATTAAAGGAGGAAGTGTTAGGGCCGTGGGAAGGCACTAATTTCTTCTAATTTACTGAAGGAGGTAGGCTAAAAATGGAGTTAGAGGATGTAACAAAAAAAGAGGTTAAAGCAGAGGAACGGAGAGGGGTAAAGGGTCAACGAGGAGCCTAGAAAAGTTTTGTGTGGCCGCTACGGCTACTCCTGTCGAAGCAGCTCGTTGTTCACGAACAGCTCGTGTTAAGCCCATTCGCTAAGTTAACGAGCCGAACTTGAACAAAGATTTGCCCGTTCGTGTTCGACTCTTTTTAGCTCGAAATACTATTCATCAAGTATCTATATACATATTGATGAGTAGTTTTTTAAAAGATTTTAATTAACAACAAGGCTACCAATATTTATAATCAATTAAAAGTATTAATTAAGAAAATAGAATAAAAATTATTAAATTAGATTCAAATAATATTTTAATATAAATAATAATTTTAAATCTTGCCCAAATCTTTAACATTTTATTGTTACGTGATTAGAGTTGTCAAAACGACTCTTTGTTCGTGGATGGTTCGAACCGTCCACGAACACACTTTTTGAGCTTGAAATATAAATGAGCCAGACACGAGCTGAGCCCGGGCTTACTCGTGTTCGGCTCGTTTACAACCCTAACTACGGCAAAGTAAAAGGAAAAAGGGGAAAGAGAGGGCTACTCATGAAACCTTATCAGAGCGAAAGTAACGGGGCAGCTGATCCATACAAAATAATTTCATCCGCATTTATATCAAATACGGCTTACTAAATTGATGCCGACTTGGCTACCTTTTTAAACAAATTTTCCATGCTAGCGCCTAGCTAGCCAGACTTTTAAGCTTCAATCTGTCCTTCACTTACCCACGGATGAAAACGACAACAGCTGAATGAAGACTAAATGAAGCAGTTCTGTCGTACACTTCTACTTATTCTCCCACCGCGCAAGTTCATTGTATTAGATAATTACAAGCATGCGTCACTAACTAAGATTAAGCAATAATTCACCAGGGTATTCGATATAAACATTAGTGTACGTTCGAGCTAGTTGTCCCAGTGTGAATGGTGCCATGAATGCACGCATGATCAGTAACCTATAGCTCTGATTTTGTTCAGAAGAATGACCCCCATACTTCAATTGCTGCACCAAATAATCAACTTCTCTCTCCTGTCAACTAGCAAAACAGCATTGTCATAACTAATGTTTAAAGTCCAGAAAAGCTGGACAAAGGTACACTTTAACACATAAACTATTATTTTCTTTCTTGAACAATTAATATGGAATCTTTAAAAGATAAAGTTGTTTCCCATGGTCTAAATTCAAAGCACAATAATAACAGAAAAACAAAGGCATGACACGTAGGAGTTTGAAATCTCATGAAAACAATTATTAGCTCAATTTAAAATTTGAATTTTATGGTTTCAGTTTCAATTTTTATTTTTTTCTCTTAGTCTAGGACATTTTGGTTTGATTACTCCTACTCCAAAGTGCTGGCCAGAGCTTCACCTTTCATTTGAAATTGAAATAAATTTTTTTTTGTAAAAGTTAGTTGAGTAGGTTTAACCACTCTCATAATTGGAACTGCCACCTTCCTTTTCACTCCCCTTGGACTTAAAATTTCATTTTAATTTTGAATGTCGTAATCCCTTCGCTTATTCTCTTATGAAAATAGAGAAGAAGGTTTGGCATTCTACATAAGAAATTTGAGAAACGAATCACTTGACAATAGGCTTGATGGTCAGCCTCTTGTCTATCTTTTGTGCAAGGGTTTGTTTTCATTTGTCAGACAGTTCTTCATCACAACTTCTATTCGTCATTAATATCATCCACTCTCCAGTAAAGTCAACCTCCACTTGAAGCTACAATAGTTAATGCAAAGGTTATATTCTCCAGTACAGTCAACATCACAACTCCTATTCGTCATTTAGAGTGTGCGTGTGTATAGAGTGAATGGACTTGTTTCCACTTGTGTGGGTAAGAGTGAGAGGAAGAGTCTATAGTAATGCAAGTGGATGGGAGCAAGAGCTGATTTAGCCTTTTAGTCTTAAATCAAGTTCTGTCCTCTAATTTAAAATTATATTGCATTGTATTTGATATTTTTGTGCTTATTTTTACAGAACAAGTGTGGGAACGACTACGTTAATTATTTCTAAATATTTGTCTATCTTATATTCTTATGTATGTTGAGCTTTTGGTTTAAAAATGGAATTTGTTGCTTTGTTGCCGCTAATCTTCAGATAAATGCTTTTTGGTCTAATGTGTTCTAATCTAATCGTGGTCAATTTTTATGAAAATCTAGCGGAATAGTATGGTTAACATCTATTTTTCCAAAA
>NW_018248611.1:0-523 GCF_001263595.1 Phalaenopsis equestris
CATCCATTTTTCAAACTCTCACTCAAATATCAAAAGTCATGATAAGACCCCAACTCATACTTCTTATTTTTATCAAATTAGCAATGGTTTATTTGTGGCGTATTTGTTTATAGTTCAAAAAATCACCAAAGTGCTTAATTTGTAAATACCAATGCTTTGGGTGATCTACATGAAATTATCCCATCAAATTAAAAGGATGATTACATACAGATCACCCGAAAGATGGGTATTTACAAACTAAGAAGTAAAACGTCATTTTTAAGCCTGCAAAAGGAGAACAACACAAGTGGAGAATCTCTTGCCAGGAGGCCCAGGACGGGCAGATGGTGGGTTGGCATTGGCCCATTAATTTAGCATAAATGGAACCAAGCTTAAAGCGAATCTGGGCTGAAATTTTAAAGCCCATTTTTAAAATCTCATATCGTGTATGGTTTAATTAAAATGGCCCCGTTCAAGAGCACGGCATGCAGCAGGAAGCTCCGGGCCGCTTGTGTTGTTCGGCCAGGGCAAGTTTTTTTTTTTT
>NW_018248612.1:0-742 GCF_001263595.1 Phalaenopsis equestris
GCTGCAGGTTTAGGGAGGTTGGGGAAAGTGGGGCTGCAGGTATTGGAAGGACAGCGGTTGGCATTGGGAGAGCTGTGATAGAACTGGAGGGGTTGGACTGTAGTGGGGAAGGAATTGGGAAAGGGTTGTTGTTGGGCTGTAGTAGTGTGCTGTAGTGGGGAAGGAAATGGTGAAGGGTTGCTGCTGTGCTGTATGGGTTGGCAGGGTAGAGGATGTTGGCGGCCTTCCAGGGGAGAGGGAAGTGGGGTCACGGGAGTTGGGGAGAAACTGGGAGTGTAGGGCAGCGGGGAAATATCTGGGACGTGAGTTACGGCAGAGGGAAGGGTCGTTGGGTGGGGTTTGCGCAACTGTAGGGAGTGCTGGAAGGGTTACGGGCAGCAGGGGAGGGGGCTGGCAGCGGTGTTTTGGCAGTAGGTAGTGGGGTCATGGCAGGGAGGATTCTGGTAGGGGGGAATTGACGGTGGCAGCAGACCTGCTGCTGGCTGAACTGGATGCACGGGACCTAGTGAGCAGGAAGAGGGTGGATGCGTGCAAGGAAAGGAAGATACAATCGCCAACGGGAAGAGGGATACAACCGGAGCACCACCCTAACCGTCAAATACTGCCCTCGAGGGGAAATGAAGACGTCAGAGGCTGTCCTCACAAACTGAAATCAGAAAATAACCGAAGCTAAACTCTAAGGCATAAAAACACATATAACCGGTTCTGGCCAAACCGCAGCTTTTGGAAAAAACACGTGTCA
>NW_018248613.1:0-18724 GCF_001263595.1 Phalaenopsis equestris
ATATATATATATATATATTGAAGAGTTTGTAGCTTATTAGAGGAAATAATTAAAGAATTCTAAAAAATAAGATGGAGGCTTGGTAGTACTATAAATTCAAGTTTGAAATTGAATATGGCTAACTATATGGAAATTAGTTATATTTATGGAAGATTATTGGAAAGAGAAAAGAGTCGGGCAATACAATAACAACAACAAGCTTTTATCCCACTAAGTGGTCAACTACATAAATCATTTTTCTCTATTGCCTCCTATTGAGTGTCATATTTTCATTTAATTCGAATAAATTAAGATCATTTTAAAAACAATATGCCCAAGCCTTTCTAGGTCTACCTTTGCCTTTCTTAACATAAGTCAAATCTAAAACAACTACTCTCCTAATTGGATCACCAGATGGTCGACGTTTAAGGTGACCAAACCATCTAAGCCGAGTGGAGCTACACCAACCCTATCAGAGATATATTCATTTCGGTGGAGCTACACCAACCCTATTAGAGATATATTCATTTCGCATTTTGTTTCTAAGTGTAAAGCTACTCATCCACCAATTCATTCTCATTTCGTCAACAATTAACTTAGTTTTATGCTTCTCTTAAAAGGCCAACATTTTGCTTCATAGAGCATTGCAGGTCTCACCACCATCTTATAAAATTTTTCTTTCAGTCTGAGAGGTACTTTGTTATCACACAATACTTTCGAAGCATTCCTCCACTTTAACCAACCAGCTTGAATTCTACTAATAAAATCACCATCAATATCACCATCAATTTGAACAATAGACTCGAGATATCTAAAGCGTTCACATATTTAATAAATTGATCGCACAATATCACAACACTGTCACTAGAACTACTACTAAAATTATATTCCATGTGTTAAGTTTTAGTTCTACTCAAATGAAGGCATTTAGACTCTGAAGTAGACCTCCATAATTCAAGTTTTTCTAGAGCTCTTTCTCTAGTCTAATCCACTTGAAGGATACTATCAACGAATAACATACATCAAGGTACATCCTCCTATAAATGTCTAGTAAACTAAAGCAAAAAGATAAGGGCTTTAAGTCAATCCCATTTGTAATCCAACTGAAATAGGAAAATACTTGATCAATTCTCCTTCTTTTCGAACACAAGTAATAACTCTAGCATACATATCTTTAATGACTTGAATATAAGTCATACCAATACATTTCTTCTCTAGAACTCTTCAAAGGATATCTCTTGAAACTTTATCGTATGTTTTTTCTAAATCAATGAAAAATAATAAGTAAATCCACCTCATTCTCTGTGGACGTCTCCACCAAACCTCTCAATAAAAGCTTCCATAGTAGACTTGCCCGGCATAAACCCAAACTGATTATGAGAAATCTTTTGTAATACATCTTAAGCTATGTTCAATTACCATCTCTCATAATGTTAAAGTACGACACATCAATTTAATTCCTCTATAATTTGCACACTCTCGTGCATCCCTTTATTTTTAAAAATGGGGGTCAAAATACTCTTCCTCCACTCCTTAGGTATAAAGAGTTTAGTAAGCCAAGAAAATTCCAAATCTCCTAAATATTTCCGCACTTCAATTGGGATATCATCACGTCCTATAGACTTTCCACCCTTAGTTTTCTTCAAAGCCTCCTCAACTTTTTTTTACTAATGCGACGGTATAAATGAAACATTTTATTATTACTAATGAATTAAGATTACTAAGATCAATCACATTTTCAGAAACTTCATTGAAAAATTTATCAAAATAAATCACCAACTTATGTTGAATATCTCTTTTTAAGAAAAATGCTTTTTTATTTTGATCTTTAATACACTTAAGTTAAATCTTTATTTTTCTTTTCTCTTTGTTTGGCCAATTTATACATATCAATTTATATATATATTTTTCACCTTATTTATTATCTAATCTATTATAAAGATCACTAAAAGCAGAATTTTTAGCGTCACTGATTGTTCTCTTAGATTCTCTAAGGGTCATTTTCTATTTTTCTCAGTTCTCTAAGCTTTTATATTTGAACCAATTTTTATAACATTACTTATATTTTATCTTTACTTGCACATTATTATTCCACCACCAACTATTTTTATTTATATAAAATTTTCCTTTTGATTCTCCAAGTATATTTTTTGTCACTTATTTAATAGTATTTGTTATTCTATTCATGTAAAATTTACTTCTTCATACATATCTCAAATCTTGAAATATTTAAGTTTACTCATAAAATAATTTTATTTGTGTCTTTTAAATGACCATCTAATTCAATAACAATGATTCTTAGTATTTTTTTTATTTTATAACTCTTCATCTTAAAATCCAGAACTAATAATTGATGTTGAGTACTCAAATTCTCACTTAGAATGACCTTACAATTTTTACATTCTCGATGATCTCCTCTTCTCATAAGAAAATAATCAATTTATATTTTATTAGATACATTCTTATAAGTAATAATATGTCTATCTCTTTACATGAATAAAATATATCAATTAAGCTAAAACAAAATTTAATATGACTTGACCTTCTTCATTATTCACTCCAAAACCGTAGCCACATTTTTGTCACTTATTTAATAGTGTTTGTTATTTTATCCCATGTAAAATTTGCTTCTTTATACATATCTCAAATATTGAAATATTTAAGTTTACTCATAAAAATAATTTTATTTGTGTCTTTTAGATGACCATCTAATTCAATAACAATGATTCTTAGTATTTTTTTTTAATTTTATAACTCTTCATCTTAAAATCTAGAACTAATAATTGATGTTGAGTACTTAAATTCTCACTTAGAATGACCTTACAATCTTTACATTCTCAATGATCTCCTCTTCTCATAAGAAAATAATCAATTTATATTTTATTAGATCCATTCTTATAAGTAATAATATGTCTATCTCTTTACCTGAATAAAATATTATCAATTATCAATAACAAAATCATAAGCTAAAACAAAATTTAATATGCCTGGACCTTCTTCATTATTCACTCCAAAACCGTAGCCACCGTAAATATTTCCAAAATCTTCTATCACTCTATCTACATGTCCATTTAAAACTCCTCCAATAAAAATTCTTTCTTCAAGAGGTATTGTTTGCATTTATTCTTTTAGGTTAATTCATAATTTTTCTTTAGAACCTATATCTAAATCTACTTGAGGAGCATAAACATATATAATATTAAAAATCTTAGTATCAACAACAATCTTAAGAGTCATAATTCTATCTCAAATTCTATTAATTTTTACAACATTATCTTTCAAACTCTTATCTATAATTACACCTAGACCATTTCTAGTTTGATTCTAACCTGAATACCAAAGTTTAAAACCCAAGCTATCAATCTCCTTAGTTTTTTCTCCAACCTATTTTGTTTTATATTTCTATGAATTATCATATCAACTACTTCCATTAAATTATCTGTGAAGGTGCCTACATTCCAGGATCATAGATTCTATCCTAATATTAGTTTCACAGACTAACTTTTTACGTACATCTATCTATAATTTGAGAACTCTTACTTATTTGACTTTACACATAGACACCGATGTCGCTGCCCCTGCACACTTTTCACTGTATTTAGGTTATACAGTGCGTAATTCCAGCGGACGCCCTAGCATTTACACAATGATCAAAGGGATTCATGCATGATTTTTTGACAAATTTTACGTTGGATGTCGACTACCTAACGCAACCCTCCACTTTTCACATCCAGGGCTTGGGACCCAACAATGGCAGTGTTAATACCTTCACAAATATTATGGTGAAATCAATGTTCACTTGATAGCAAATTCCCTGTTCATGGTAAACTATACCTTCACGCATAACAAAACTTTGGAATCTGGAATCAGATAGCCTCATGATAAAATAGATATTCATTGATCTCACACACACACACACACACACACACACACACACACACCCACCATTAAGAAATGTCAGCCATTCAGATAGAAGTAGGCATTTCATTGATGGAAAATTATCTTTTAGAAAATAATTTCAAGAGGTAAGCTCCAATTCATGGAGGGTCAATTTACATGTCCTTAATTAATGTCGGTCCAACAAAATAAGAATCATACGCATCAAGTACTATTCTTGCTGCAAAATTTTCAAAATACTTGAAATAAATCTGGCAAACACCATTTTAACTTTTCATGGAGTGCATCAATCAGCTAGCCCAAAGAGATTACACATTGGACTGGCCACCAATCTGAATCTCAACCGACATAGATTTCCTTATAAAAGAGGGAGGATTTATATGATAAAAAAAGTCGTATAATTTCTGTCAATTTGAAGCATGATTTTGCGTGAAATAAAATGTGCGTAACCATTGACCATTTTAATAAAGCTTTGAGACTCTTACATATCAACAATCTCACTGACATTGTTTACGGACATTGTTTGGGGCTATAATTAAAGGAATAAGACGTAAGATAAAGAATTAGCGTTAACAAGTCATTAGTTGTTCACTTCCAAGGGCGAAATAAAAGTTGTCCCATAAACACACAGAAGTCTATGAATACTAATTAAAACAGATAATAGATATAACAATAAAACCTCCCTAGTTTGATATCACTGGTAAAAACTTTCTTTGTTAGATATATTTTTCATACGCGCGAAGTTTCTCGGAGAGCAAATTCTATACAATCAAAAAACATAAAACCTATTTGGCTCTTAAATTTCCTAGTTCACATCCACTAAATAGTAAAATCTATTATTAACTAGAGAAACTGCTTAACAAAACTACACGAGTAACAAAAGCGGAAAAGCTAATGGGGAGCATGTCTTCAATTCCATACATAGCCCTAATCAGACTTGCACGAGTAAAAAAAAAAAAAAGCAATAAATAAACCTTCTATAGTTATAATTCATTCTATAAAGTCATTATAAAGAGTAATGAACTATAGATTCAGAAAATTTTCTAGAAAATCAATTTGATTTCATAGAATATTTATATTAGAAGCCACTTTTTGTTAAGATAATTAATGAAAAATTTCTAGAGCACAGAAAAGATCCCCATAATTAGGGGGTATATATAATGAGCATAGAAATACACCCCTTAAATAATTTGGTAGTAATAATGGCAAAAATCGCACCACTTTAATGGTAGATAAATTTAGTGTCAAAGGATTATGAAAGCAATGGATAGGTCTAAAGTGCAATGAATATAAGTAGTTAAGAATAATTATAAAGAATAGGTATAACACTTAAAATAGCACTCAGCATAAACAAATGAAAAATAAAAGTGAAAAAGCGAACATAAATAGTTAGGACAAGCCTAGCAATGAAAAATTATGCAATAGCATTTCCTTGAAGACAATATGAAAACAATAAAAACTCAAAACGTCTGGCTATTAAATTATTAAGACATCAATCAAGTTTTTTCTTATAAAATTTGTTATGGAAAATAATAAATTTAATGGTTGTATATTAAGAAGCTTGACTATAGAAAATCTAATAAATATTTTTTATATTAGGTAACCTAATTAGAGGAGATCACTTTATGGGATAAAGGCTTGCTGTTGTAGTTGTAGGTAACCTAATTAGAGAAGATCTAGTTGCAATATCTTTCCTCTATTAGAGATATACCTAATCCTAAACAATAGAGATTGGAGTGTATATAAATATGTAATATATGTTTTCAATTGAGAAATAAGAGAGAATTGTTTTCCTTCATATGGTATCAAAGCCAGATCCGACTAGTTGCCAATAGTCTGCTGCTCAATTCGACTTTGTTCCCCGCACGCAAGAGCGGCTTCGTCTGCAGCGTTTGAATCGTTCGTCTGTACGTCGAAGACGAACAATTCAAGGAACAGTGGGTATTTGTCGTGTGAGCATTGTTCTGCAGCCGACTTCAACATTCGTTTGTTTATTTGTATTCAGTGATCATCGAACTATTTGTCGAGTCGTTTGTCTCCGATGGCTCGGTATCGTTCACAACTGGCGTTTGTCTCATTCTTCGTCTCATCCACGTCGTTCCATCTTTCCCGACTTGTCAATGCCATCTTTGGCATTAGTCCCGCCCGTCGGCTTGGCATCGTTTGTCTGCATCAAATCATACTACTGGTTTGTCGAACTGTATCAATACGTCCGCGCTATCGCATTGAGGAGTCCATTCGGAAGCGATTCATCTTATTGATTTGCCCAAATTTGAGGACGGGATCATAGCATACGGGATTAATTTCGCCCCATCTCCTATTTCAACAAATAGCACTATTGGGATTAGTTGATTCAGTCTCTTCGAATATTTGGTGAAAATCATGACTAGCGAGCAGAAATATGTTGTGACAATTTTAGTTCTATCAGTGGCTTAAATAACAGATGAAAAATTAAATGATGCCAATTAGTTTATTGGAATACAATTATGACTCTATTTGAGATATATTTCTCAAGAGTGTCAATTCAGTGATAATCCACCAGCTGAGACTGATCTGAATTATTGACTGGATGAGAATTAATGTTCAGATCTTGATACAAATACGGAATTCTATCGAACCTGATCAATATAGGCATATTGCTTATTGTGATTATGTTAAAAGTGTGATGTAGGAATTAACATTTATGTTTTCTTGGAAAAAATATTTCTTGAATCTTTGATGTATGAATGAAGTTCTATCGAGTTGAACAACACGATCAATCACTTAACACTAATCACATGCACCTTAAATAGATTTATAAAAACTTGTATGCATTGTTGTCCCTCATTACTGATGTCTGGATTCAGCGGGCTCAAAGAATACAAATGGCTATTATGAGTTTTCTAGGTGACCTAAACTCTAAGTATGAAAATGTCCAATCATATATCCTATCTGACTATAGAGTTACGACTTTGAAAGAAGCCTATACTAGAGTGTTGTGTGCTATTCAGAGTTCTCAAGTTTCATCCGTACAACAACCTGGTCCTCTTGCTAGCCAAAAAAAATATAGACAACAGTAAACATCAGTATCACAGCAATTATAGAAGTGGAACTCCGAATTTTGAAAATCAATATTCCAGCGTAGTTTGCTACTAACGCCATAAACCTAGTCACAAGAAGAGAATGTGTTAAAAGTTGCTAAAAAAGAATCAGAAGGATTCTAGAACACAATCAGCTCACACAGTCACTACTAATGAGACTAGTTAAAATTAAACTCTCGATTTTTTGTAAATGAATATGCTAAATTTATCCAACTTCAATAAGCATAAAAAAACTTTCTATAATTGCCCTTGTTGAGTCAGGTAACAATGATACTGATCTTATTTCCCCTTCCACACAATGGGACATTGATTTTCGTGCTATAGATCACATGATAGGTAATCCAAAATTCTTTTCCACCTTTCATAAATATCTTTATTATGTCACCTTAGCAGATGTATAGACCTCTAATGTTCTGGGTTCTGACATCATTAATGTAATATTTTTATTCCATTAAACTTATTTACTTAATTCACCTCAATTTTCTTTTAATATTGTCTCTGTTAACAAAATTACACGTGTTCTTAATTATTGTAGCTTATTCTTGTCTTTTTCAGGATCTTATGACGAAGAAATTATTTGTAAAGGGAGAGGGGCTACACATTTTAGATAACGAACTACCTCAGCCCATAGTCTGTTCTAGCACCTTATCTTCTTTTGAGATCCATTGTCATATAGGGCTTACTAATATTAAAAAATTATACATTAAATTTCCACAATTATGATCTTTAAATTGTGAGTCCTGTCAATTTGTCAAACCCATCGTTTATTAATTTTGGGAACAAGAGACGTAGTAATAATTTTGAGTTAGTTCATTCTGATGTTTCAGGACCTTATATTTTGTTTTATCTAATGAAATTTTGTATTTTATCACCTTTATGGATGATTTCTCTCGTATGACTTTGTTTTACTTTATGAAATCTAGCACTAAGTTACTGCCACATTTTTAATCCTTTTGTGCTGAAATAAAAACTCATTTCAATATTTCAGTTAAAAGTATGAGAAATGAAAATACCAAGAAATATATTTATGCACTTATTTAGACAGAGACACAAAACAAAATGCTTCACCAATCATTTTGTGGCGATACTCCATTAAAAAATAGAGTAGATAAAAGGAGAAATAGACATTTTCTTGATACAGCTAGAATCCTTCTGTTTCAAACTAATATGCCCAAATAATTATGGGTTGATGCAGTTTCCACTTCATGTTCATTTATTAATCAGATGTCTTCTACTATTTTACAAAACCAAATACCCTACCAAGTTCTATATCCAACTCTCTCTTTCTAATTGAACCACGTATGTTTGAGCGTACTTATTTTATTTTTGATACTCGTCCACAAGTTTCTAAACTAGACTCTAAGTCATTAAGGTGTGTCTTTTTAGGATACTCTTATTTGCAAAAAAAGGGTTTAATGTTTTTCCTCTCTTAAATAGGTAAATGATTTCAGTTGATGTCACCCTTTACAAACAAATCTCATCCTTTGGTGACTCATCATAACCTAAATCTTCACAAGATTATGATGAGTTGTTAATGTATAACATCGTCTGTTCAAATCTTGCTCCATCTCCACCTCTACCAAAAGTGTTTCAGTCTACACCACCCATCACTGATGTTTACTCTATAAAATCTCATCTCTTTGATCTTAAATTGGCAACGACATCATCTTCTTCAATGGACCCTTCTCCAAGTGACCATGATGTAACTTCAAAGAGAGAAACATCAATGTGCCTATCCCATTTCCTTTTGTGTTAAATATAACTAGTTATATTCAATTTCTTGCTCTTCAATTGCTTCTATTGCCTCCGTTGAGGTCCCTAGATATGTTCAACAGCTTTAACTGATTCTAGGTGACGGGCAACAATGTTTGATGAAATAAATGTCTTAACGAAAAGATTGATTAGCCCCAACACCAAATTGATGTAATGGATATCTTTCTGCATGGTGAACTTTTAGAAGAGATATACATAAAGCAATCTTAAGTCTAGGAGAACATTTTAGCTTCGGAAGTCATTATATGGATTGAAGCAAAGTCCTTGAGCATAATTTGAAAAATTCAGCGAAACAGTAGAAGAGTAAAGTAAATGTAAAGCAAGAAAGGTATCTTTCAACTTTCAATAGAAATGTATTTTAAACTTGTTAGCAGAAACTAAGAAACTAGGGATCAAATTATACAGTACTCTGAAGCTAGAATCCTTCTGTTTCAAACTAATATGCCCAAATAATTATGGGTTGATGCAGTTTCCACTTCATGTTCATTTATTAATCAGATGTCTTCTACTATTTTACAAAACCAAATACCCTACCAAGTTCTATATCCAACTCTCTCTTTCTAATTGAACCACGTATGTTTGAGCGTACTTATTTTATTTTTGATGGTCGTCCACAGGTTTCTAAACTAGACTCTAAGTCATTAAGATGAGTCTTTCTAGGATATCCTTATTTGCAAAAAAAGGGTTTAATGTTTTTCCTCTCTTAAATAGGTAAATGATTTCAGTTGATGTCACCCTTTACAAACAAATCTCATCCTTTGGTGACTCATCATAACCTAAATCTTCACAAGATTATGATGAGTTGTTAATGTATAACATCGTCTGTTCAAATCTTGCTCCATCTCCACCTCTACCAAAAGTGCTTTAGTCTACACCACCCATCACTAATGTTTACTCTAGAAAATCTCATCTCTCTTATCTTAAATTGGCAACGACATCATCTTCTTCAACGGACCCTTCTCCGAGTGACCATGATGTAACTTCAAAGAGAGAAACATCAATGTGCCTATCCCATTTCCTTTTGTGTTAAATATAACTAGTTATATTCAATTTCTTGCTCTTCAATTGCTTCTATTGCCTCCGTTGAGGTCCCTAGATATGTTCAACAGCTTTAACTGATTCTAGGTGACGGGCAACAATGTTTGATGAAATAAATGTCTTAACGAAAAGATTGATTAGCCCCAACACCAAATTGATGTAATGGATATCTTTCTGCATGGTGAACTTTTAGAAGAGATATACATAAAGCAATCTTAAGTCTAGGAGAACATTTTAGCTTCGGAAGTCATTATATGGATTGAAGCAAAGTCCTTGGGCATAATTTGAAAAATTTAGCGAAACACTAGAAGAGTAAAGTAAATGTAAAGCAAGAAAGGTATCTTTCAACTTTCAATAGAAATGTATCGTAACCAAAAATTACCAATGATGGAGAGATTTTTAATGATCCTAAACGATATAGAAAGTAAAAAATTAAACTACCTCTCATAAAGATTCACTCAGGCATTGTTTATCCAGTTAGCATTATAAGTCAGTTCATGTCTTTCCCGATAGCTTATCATTGGTTAGTTTTGAAATATAAACTCTTTTACCTCAAAAAAGGTTATGGATAAGATATATTATATCAGAATAATGGGCATAAAAATATTGAATGTTTATTTGATGCAGATTTGACAAGTTCCAAGATTAATCAGAGATCCATTGATACAGATTTGACAAGTTCCAAGATTAATCAGAGATCCATTAGTAGATATTGGGATTTTGTTGGCGATAATTTGGCCACATGGAAGAGTACAAAACATAACGCTGTGTCACGATCCAGTGTTGGTTCTAAGTACCAAGCAATAGCATAAGATTCAAGTGAATTGATTTGAGTCTCCCAACTTGTCCAAAATGAGTTTTCAGATGAAAGTTCCAGCCAAATTGTGGAGTAATAACTAAGCTGCAATTCATATTGCTTCAAACCCTGTGTTCCATAAACAAATTAAGTACATTGAGATAGATTGTTATTTTGTTCATAAAAAGATTAAGTAAAATTTGATTTCTACAACTCATCTAAAGACTAGGATATAGCTATGAGACATCTTCACAAAAAACATTAATGGAGTTAGGTTGGGCATGCTAAATATCTATGCTCCAGCTCGAAGGAGAGTGTTATGGAAAGTAATAAATATAATGGTTGTATATAAGGAAACTTGATTATAGGAAATCTAATAATGATTATTACAAGCACATGATGCCAACAAAGTTTTCAAAATTTCCCCTTTGAATCATCATAATAACAGAAAAACAAGTTGCATTGTTACCAAATGGAATAGTTACCGTTCAATCATTGACATAATAACATCTATTGTTACAAATTAATGATACTAACAACTGATCGATCAAATTTAATGCATGACGTAAAAATGAAAATCAAGCTTTCCATATCACTTAATCACTTGAATCACATTTTTTAGTTCCTATGTTACACTGACAGCACAAAAAAAATGAAATTTGAATAAACTTTCAAAACAAAAAAAATAAATAAATAGCATGTTCGTCGGAAGCCAAAATAGATACCACAATAAAATGCCCCCACTCAACCCTCACTCACCCAACCAGGCAGATACAAAGACATCCTACCAAACTTGTAGAAAAAATAGGAATACTAACCAAGTCGCAATACTTGGAAACATAAAAAATAGCTAAATTAGCTACCAACCAAAAGAAACTTTCATCCAACAATGCATTAATTGCCCGCACTCCACCACCACCACCACCACCACCACCATTTCTCAGCACAAGCCAATCCACACATAAGCATAAGCCACACATTCAAAAGCACACACACTCAAAAGCATACACAACCATAAAAAAACATTTTAAAAAAGGGACATTTACATTCATAGGACACAATTCTAATGTATTTACATGACTCAAATCAAAACTTTCATATTTACACAAACAACACTCAAATATTTAATATCACATTAAAAATAGCACTATTATAAAATTTTAAAAGTGAAAAAACACATTTTCATGCATAGATTTAAAACACCAAAGTGCCATATATGTAAATATGAAAGTTTAGGTGTGACATGTGCAAATACAAACAACGAATGGTGTGCTAGGTATACAATTTTCCCTTTGAAAAGGTATATAAATTAATTTGTTCATAAATGGTTATGTTACTTGTGTAATTGCTAGATTTCAAACTCTCTGCTACTCTTGTATGACAAACATTTTAAAAAGGTTTGTTCATGACTGGTTTTTTAGTGGTTACCACACTCCTGTCATAGCCTGATTTCAAACTGTCACTCTATTGTCATGTTTATGTGACCTTGAATGGACATTAAATACAACAATCAAGATTAAAATGCAGCATGATCAACTAGAATTCTCAAGTCCAATCACCAATTTATCTTCTTGTGTGAGCTTACAGATAATACTGTCCATTGCTTAACACATTAGAACATAAATTCTCAGATGAGTATTGCCCATCTACCTTGCTTTTGTAATTCCAAGGAAAATTTACTAGCACAAATCTTATTTGACCAAACATAAATTAGTCAATGCAGTGGAGATGAGACAAGCTGGCATAGAAATGACTTCAAAGGATAATATGCTGCGAGTAAACGGATTACTGGAGACAACTTCCTAATGAGTTGTTAAGGAGATTTATAATGCCTGACGGAAAAAAGAACTGGTGCTATAACTAATGCAGCTGCCATCAATTCATTAACCCTCACATCCAACTGTTCAAATACTGAAATGGCTCTCAAGATAATTGCTCAAGCCACAACAGCTCAAAGAGAAGAGTTTTAAGAGTTCTAGTATCACCAATATATGTCTAATGCTTGATGGAATTGATGAACGGAAAACTAGCAAAAAAAGAAAGGTGAAACTGTAAGGTTGACAAGAGAGTAAGAAACATACTAATGTTTGATCAAACAAAAAACGGTAACTACAGGGGTCTGGAAAAGTTTAAAGCTTGATACTTTCCAAAACTAAGAAAAATAAAGAAATTTGACCTAAAACTTCAAAGTCTATACTTTCCAAAACTAAGAAAAATAAAGAGATTTGACCTAAAACTTCAAAGTCTATAAAAAAAGAATAAGATGAACAATTGCAGAGTATGTCTTCGAAAGGAAGTCTAATTCTTAAGGAAATGAAGCGATCAAACGCAGGCAGGCAAATAGAACAAAATTAGAAACATACAAGTCAAATAGAAATTAATAACTTATGCAGAATGTAGCTACAATCAAAAGAAACCAAAAACCATAACCTAGAAATCGACAATGGGAAAAAGGAAGGGTCACTTACCAGGCACAACCTTTGGAGGCTCATCCTTCCCTGTGGCAGAATACATGTACCTCTGCCCCTTGTACCACACAAAATTGGGAGGCTTAGGTGCATATTGGCCTCCCTCAGGAAGACTTATATAGAAACCAATTACATCCCCCTCAGAATAACCTTGCTTCCCATACTCCTCCCTCAGCGCCTTGTGAATCTTACACCCATCAATATCCCTATACCCATAGCTATTACCGTCATACCCGACAGGTGCTTGAAGGTCCCCGTTCTCTGTTGTCCACCCAAGCCTCGTGTGTCCGGACTCGCCTAGCCTAATCACCCTAATCTCAAAGTACCAAGCGCCATCAACAACCCCACGCGTAGCACGAACCATCCTATATCCCTTAGTACTCATGGCGGAGAGGCGATCGTCACTTAGCTCGACCTTCTCCGCCTTGTACACACGAGAGAGGCAGATTTTGGCGTCGGGAAAGTCATCGGATTTATCGGGAAAGCGAGCGATAGGAGTGATGAGAACGGTATCTTCCGGGGCTTGCGGGGTCGAATTCAGCTTGCTCTTTTTCTTACCCTTGCGGGAGGTGGATTTGGTCCAGACGTTATTGCTCTTCTTTTTGGGCTTCTTGGCAGCGGCGGAGGATGCTGGAAGGGGAGGGGGGAGGCATTGGGGGTCATCTGTGAAAGAGGAAAGAGGTTTTTGCTTCTTAGGGGCAGAGGGTTCCTCGCCGGAGGAGGAGGATGAGGAGGAGGCAGGAGGATCGCCAGCGGGAGGAGAATCGGATTGATGGTCTTGATCTGTTTCCTTTAGCTCAGGCAATAAGTTTGAGCGAAGCGTAGATGTGGATAACAGCGGAGGCAGAGGAGGGAAAAAGGGAGAAGAAGGGGACCTGGCAGTGGCGGCGGCAGCAAGGGAGGGTAGAGGGGGTGAGTGGATTCGGTCAAGCGCATCGGACCATCGATCGTGCGCGTCGCCGTTACAGGTGGATTGAGGGTTATCCATGATTTGCCTTGGAGCTTGGAGAGATGGAAGGGAAGAAATAAAATAAGCTTGTGTTTGAGCCCGCCTCGTCCAGACTTAACACACAATTTTTACTTGTTTATATATTTAATATTACAATCTTATCTTATAAAAGAGTTACGGACTATCCAACACTGTATATGTCTGAGAGGTTATTCAAAGGGTATTGAAAGTTATATTCACGTTATACTCATTATAATTTTTTGTAATCATCTCCTAACCTACATGTAACCTATAAATATATGAAAACAGAAGCGCGAAACTTATTAGAAGGTACAAGTATGTTACAGAGAGGTTACGGGGGTATAACACGGTCAATACCATCTGAATAACCTCCCTGACGTACGCAGCGTTGTGTACGTCTTACGTAAGCAAATTTTTCTCCATAACATTAAGCCCATCTCTCTTCGTGGATATTTATCTTCAACTCATCTCATCTTCTTTTCCCATCCGATGGGTTGGCTGTCAAAGTCATCAAATTTGAAGCAGCTCTCTTTGGAATCAGTCACTCATACTTCATTTTCCAATAACTCTAAACTTAGTGCTTTAGTATTTTACTTGTGTATTTGCTTAAGGGTCACTAAGTATTTTATAGTTTATTAACTATATGTTCTTAGGGGTGTGGTCCCCAACACTTTTAATTAGTTACGGGAGTTTTCCTCCTCTGCTATAGGAAAAAGATTTTCTAGATTATGTCCGGACTCTAACAAAATTTTGTCACGTGTATCTGAGTAGGCCCACTTAAAAATGACGAAAAAACGCCATACTGACCTCATTTTTGGTTGAGGTCTAGTTTTCCTCTTTCGTAGTATTAGGTCTAGCCATAGGACTTCTTGTTGACTATTCCTAGAAAACTAGAAAAGGAACCCTCACCATTAGAAATTCTAAACTCTTCTTATTCAACTTGCTACATATTGGTTCTAACCTCTAGCACTTAATAGGTGGGGTCAATATGAGGGAGCTCAAGAAGAGTTCCTATAGGACATTTGGACCTTAGGGTTGGCCCTGGGTGTTGGTCTAGAGCTAAGACACTCACTAGCAATCACCTCACTCATAACCGCTCCCAAGCACAAACCAAAATTTCTTAACTTTGATCCCTTGATACTTTTGAGATACTCATGTAGATGGTCCCCTAAACCCACTGGCCTTAGGCTAATCGAGCCATAAGCTAAGACCAATTCATAGATGACCAAAAATGGGGTTTTCATTGTTCCATGGCTTATTTATGGTGTTTGGCACTCCAACTCTACCAAGATGCCCAACCTAGTCTTCTGCCCCAAAACTCCCCCAAATTACCTAGATATTACCCATATTACCCAAAATTACCAAAAAATTGCCAAATTACCAAAATACCCCTCAGCCCAAAATTTCAAAAATGTCAAAAAAATCTCAAAAATTCCCAAAATATCCAGAATATTCCTAATTTCACTTTTCTCAACTACCACATGACCTAATTTGGCCATTTCGACCATTTTGACCAAAACCCCGAAATGGCCTTTAAAGGCCCAATTTTCCCCAAATCCACCTCAAATGTCCATCAAATTGGTCCCAATTTCCACCAAGTTCAATCCTAAACTTAAATTCACCTTTCATATGACCAATCTAAATAAAATACAAGCTCAATTAGCCCATTCTTTGAGCCCAATTTTGATCTAAATCAAAAGCCCCAATTTTGACCACATGACCTAATCTCACCTAATTAAACCCATAACCCACTCAATTTGCCACAATTTATATTGAAAACTCTTCATAAAATTCATAAAAATCAAAATTTACCTTCAATTGGCCTTGGTAAATCCTCAATTTTATTTAATTTCAACATAAATCCAAAAATCCCCAAATTTGCCCCAAATTGGTCATGTCTCAAAATTCCACCAAATTGATTGCCTTAACCCCAAAATTGGCACCCAATTCATGTTGAAAATGCTTCATCACATTCTTATTGACCATTCTCAACAATCAATTTGGACTTAGCCCAAGCCTAGCCCAATCTAGACCCAAGTCTAGCCCAACATGCCCAAATTCACCAAAATTCCAAAATCCTTCAAATTGAAACCCCAATTGAACTCAAAATTCTTTCAATCCTTCACCAAAAATGTTCATTGCAATCATCTACATCAAATTCACTATTCAATTGGGCTTTAATTTAAGTTCACATGGCCAATTTTTATTAAAGCTCCCCTCCACATCCATGGAAGGAGATTTGAAATCTTCTCAGAGAGAGCCCTCCAAATTGCTCACAAAGACTCTTTAAGACCTCCTCAGCTCAAGTCAACCACTTTCCCCCACTGATTCCCACTATGGAAGATCAATTTTGAGCTCAAACTTCTGCCTAAAACCAGGACAAAGGTCAAAACACCTCCACAGTCCACCAAACTCAAATTAAACTTACCAACACCTTCACCACTGTGAAAAAACGAGAAGCCCCATCAAATCCCCCTTCCACAAAAATCCTAACATAGCTCTAGACGAGCACTTGAAATTGAACTTGGTTGAGTTCATACTTAAACCATTCACCACAGAAAGAGGCTCAATCCCTAGCGTCCTTGGACCTTAACGAACGTGTCGAGCATCTATGATTGAAGCTTCCCTTCTCAGAGCTAAGGTATTGATCTCCTCCTCTTCCCGAGCTTATTTTCACTCTCTATTTGTTTAGAGTTGATTTCATGGCATCTTAACCATATAGATATGTTCCTCTATTCTAGACGGACAATTTAAAAAAAAATTCATTCAATTTGGTTGAGAAATGAGGGAGATATCAAGCCTTGAAGATGGATGGTTCTCGGGCTAGGCCATTGGGGACGATGACGGAGAGCCTTCTGATCGCGCGTTTTTCTCATCAAAGGATGAGATCAAGCCAGACAACACTCCCTTACATGAACTGCGGGCCTAGTCACCGCTGAGGCGAATGACAGCGTCAAATAGAAGCGCGCCGCTTGGAGCTTCGGAGCCGCCGTATGTTGGCATGATGCCGCGTGTTTAAGTAGATAAATAGGGAATTAAATAAATAAAAAAATGTCCCTAAACTTTGAAAATTCATATCTTGGTGTAGAAAAATCACAAAAATAAAATAAAAATACCTTCTTGCTTAGTGAACAGAGGTGAACAATGTAGACATAATTTGAAGTACATTTGATGTGTTTCATGTTTAATAAATCAATTAGGGTTATGAGTCTTTTAACTCTCCATGCATGTAATAATCTCACCATGGCTTGCAATTTTGACATGTTGTAGCCTCTGGCTTAGGGAACAATCTCTGATTTTTCCAAAGTTTCGTGATTTTTCCAAAGTCGGGGGAGACCACTAGACAAAAATCCATATTTTTCAAGCTTATGTCTATTATTTACATAAATTAATCATAATAATTAGCATGTTTCTTAGAAAAATCTAAGAAAATTTTGGTAGGTCTACTATGACCAGAGAACTATTTGAAAAATATTTCATGAGTCAAGTCGTTGAAAATGCATCTAACCTTCACAAACCCTAAAACAAAAAGATAATTAATTTTGAAAAATACAAATATTGAAATGACTTGATTTTTTATCTCCATTGTTTAAAACTCAAAGAACTCCCCATAAAAATTTCAAAATATTTTGAACTCATTTGATAACTCAAATTGATTTTCTAAGTTAAATGACATTTTTGACACTAAAATGATTTTTAATAATCAAAATATAACTAAAAAATTTATGGAAACTAGTTTTTGAAGTTTTGTGTGATCAAGAGAATTTTCTAAAATAAAATGGAGTTTAAAATAAAAACTTCATTTTTAGCCTATTTTTAATATTTGAATAATTAAAAAATGTTAAAAATCACAAAAATAATAAAATTCATAGAAATATTATAAATTGTTTTCTAAATACTTATGAACAATTAGAAAATTTTTTCTGATTTTCTAAATAAAGATATTGAATTTTGAAACTTAAGAATATTTTTTAAAGGCTAAAAAATGAATTTTCCCTAAAATAATTCTAATAATTCAAATAAAAATAAAAAAATGTGAAATTTATTTCTCTGGGTTCCTTAACATCAAAGAGATTTAATAAAAATATAAAACTTAATTTTCCACAGATAAAATATTTTCAAATTAATAAACACTCCAGAACTTGAAAGAATTTTAATAATTCCAATAAAACTTAATAAATCATGAAAGTTGGTCTCAATGATTCTCTAGTCTAATTCTACCTCCAGTAAAAATTTCAAGGGATTAGGCTTTGCCTTGGTCAAGTTATGTAATTTTCTTTAATAAATCATATTTTTGTATTAAACTAAATATGTAAATTAAATTAAATTTGGAAAAATCACATTTTCTCCTCTGATGTCTTAATTGACCCATGAGTGAGATGAGATGGAAATTTCAAAGTCATTTGAATTAAATTTGATAAACATCAGCAATTCTTACAATATGAAAATTGACAATTTCTTTTTAAATTTTTTTAGTTGACCTTAATTAACATTTAGGCGTAATTCAAAGAGGGAAAATGGTAACTTTTGATTTTAACTAAATCCTTTGGATATTTGAAACCAAAAGGGGATTAATTGGTAGAAATCAATCTCGCTTTTATTAATTAAAGCATAAATTTGTAATTTTATTAAATTATTAAAATTTGGAACCTAGTTAAATAAATGATCCTAGACTTAGGGGTATGATTTTGGGTGTTGATAACTCACTAATTTAATACCCCTA
>NW_018248613.1:19097-36993 GCF_001263595.1 Phalaenopsis equestris
AGCTCGAGACTTTTCACCAGGCGATGAGAGGGAAGCATGGACCTGCTTCTTCCTCTAGACCTGTTGGATACCTCAGAGGTCTACTAAACTTAATATGTTTTGCTTAACAAAAATCATCCTTAATTAAACTAATAGGGACCCACTAAGATATAACCTAGGGTTTAGGTTGGTTACCAAAACTTTACTTTCCTGCTTCATATATGCCCCATTTTGAGTTTCAGGTGGTGGAACGAGAAGACTCGTCAGGTACATTTTTATAGTTTACAGTGTCGTCTTTCTTGTACTTTCATACCGTACTTTTGATGTTAACACAAAATTGCATGCTAAATAACGATGTCACCCTGCATAAAAACTAAAACTATCAGGATAACCACAAAACTAAAACCAAAACCAAAACTAAAATCAACCAAGATAAAATTCACCCCCACAACATTCAAAAATATAAGACAACTCAAAATTTAATCACAAACATCACACAAAAAAAATAAATTACAACTAAATTATGACGTCTCTATAGAATGATCGAGAATCCCTTAGAGGAGGTAACCTACGATTGCTAACCCCGCGGTCTAAATGAAATTATGGAACTCATTAGGTTGAGTTTAGTAAATTCATTTGGACTAAGTGAATCCAATACAAAATAGTGGTGCCAAAACGAGGGAATCATAGGATCCTAACCGGTGTCGCTTTAATCAACTTTAACATCCCCCATAACATTTAAAGAACTACAACCATATGGCCGTTTGATTTGACATCATAACTTGACACCCTAGAAAACTCAAACTCATTGCAGCAAGGAGCTTGAAGTTAGCATGGTGGGCAACATGACCATCTTCAACAACAAAACCTGTCTTCCACAGTTAAACCAATTTTGTTTCCTTAGAATTAAACAACTAAACCATAGGATTTTGAGGTTGCTGTTTATGCAACATAAATCCTCACCTTATCTTTAGGTCTTTGTACAACCATGTTGTGCAATATAAGCCCTGTGCAATATAAGCCCTAACCCTAACTCGTCTTAGGATTCCGAGGTTATCGTCCGGCATGACTTAAACCCTTACATCTTCTGGGCTATTTGTACGATCATTTCACATGAATGTAAGCCCAAACAAATAAAATTGGCAGGATGAAACACCTAAATAATTTCTCCTTAAAATTGAACCCAAACAATAGAATAAACCGAGAAGTCATCGAGGTACTCTTCTGGATTCATGACATCCCCTAGTTCTTCCTCTTTTGGATTCCAAAAACAAAATGCTCCAAGTTTGAGCCAATCTCATTTTACACGTCTTTGTTTGATATCATTAAAAAGTCCTATCCTTTTGAAATCCTTGAAGATAATATTTCCCGATTTTTTTTTTGAAAGTTTTCTTAGGTGGCTTTGGTCATTTAAGATGTAATTAACTATAGGGGCTTGCCTTTATAAGAAACTTTTTTGAACCAAGATTAATATAAACCCTATTTAATTCTTCATATTAGAATAGGAGAACTTGTCGGTAAATACAAAGGTTTCGCAGACCAAACGGACGTCAAAACATCATATATTTCTTAGTTTATCTGATCAAGCCTCATCCTTAAGTCTTGTGTTTATCCTTAGGGATAGATACAGGGTTTGAGGTATAATGCTCTTTCATTTAAACTATGAAAAATATGGGGTCAGTTTGATTTCATATTTTTCTAAACATTAAAATGACTTTCCGAAGTGGGCGATGGGATTTTGATTTCAGTGACTGATAACTTCTTATGGGCAACTCCCTAACCAAAATAGTGCCGACAGCTTCTAGCAACTCCACTGGGGAAAAGTTTCTCTTTCCATTTAAATCAGAAAAGTACTATCTTCATATATCGGTAATGTGACTATGTCCCTCTTGGACCAAAATTACCCTTCTTTCATTGACATACTTTATCCATTTCTATCTTGGGAAAGTATGACCAACTCTTTAGGATTGCCTGTTCAATCACCTTTGAGCAGAGGGGTTCAGAAGGTCATTGAGGACTCTTTAAATCTTCATGTGGGGTCGGGACCCCAATAGGTGTGTCGGTGGACTAGTTCTACCTAGGCATTGTGTGTTGCTATTTTGCAAATTAAATAAAATCGTGTTGTGCTGCACACGCTTCAAAATTAACTAAAATTTTCTACTTTTAGATGACCTTTTACTAAAAAAATTTTAAAATTCCCATTAAACTAAAACTTACCCGGTTTAAAGATCAACCTTTATTAATTTTTAGTGCTTGCACTAAGATTATGGGGTTTTGGCCATATAACTAACCCCAAAACTTTCTGTTGCTAAGCTGCTGCAATGGCCTACCCAACGCTAACTTTTTCTTGCAACTTGCTGACAAGCCATGAAGCCCTCAACGTTGCTCCCACCATTAAATTCAGAGCCAGATTTGAAGACCTCGAGGTTATCCTTGGGAAGGCTCCGTTCGTCGTGATGAAAGTCACCGCTCCAGAAGTTTAGGAGTCATCTGCTGAGTTCAACCTGAACTGTCTTCAAGACTTACCTCCCTACAAGAAAGCCAAGACTACTATTGCTGTCGTGGCACGTACCAATCCTGCTGCCCCCGCTGTTGCCAAGGGAAAGAAGTAATGATCATGGAAGATTCGACTGAGGGATTAGCTTTCCCACCATTAGTATTCAAAATCAAGTCAGGTTCAAAGACTACACCACAAACCCAGACTCAAAGGAGAAATCGCAACAGGAGAGTTCGGAGGGCTACTAAAGCTCAGGCTTCTAAGGAAGTGCCTATTGATGAAGATCCTCACCAGGATGAGTTAGAATTACCGGAAGCATATCCACTTCCACGGGGAAGCAAATTCCATCCTTTGATGGATACCAAGAGGTACAAAAGTATCCAAAAGATCGCCGCTGCATTACCATCACTTCATGGACAAGGTGTAGAGAGAAAAAAGTATACTCGTATCACCCAAGTCAGTTCAGTTTTTCAGAGGCTAGTTGCCAAAGAAGGCTATTCAGTGAGTGAACTTTTTAAACGAGTGGGACATGCAATATCCCCTCGCATGAAGAAAGAAATTTTAAAGGATATTAGATCCACCAAACAATCTCAGAAGTTAACTGAAGCTTTGCCTACTCGTATTCCTGTCTTATTATGCTTGAGAAGCAGAGTTGATACCACCATAGTCACCAGAGTCTACCGTCGCCAAGACCGCAAGCTGTCGACCGGTTAAGTCAAGACTAGGTCCAAGAATCTTACCAATCACCCACTACAAGGATGTTCCTTAAATTCCAAAGGAAAAGACAAAGAGATTGCCCGGTATTCTAGCTGGTCTGCACCATGGGGAGCATACTCTTCCTTGACATATAGATGTGGCTGCTAGGACACTCCGTCCTGAAGCATCATCGTCAAAGAAGAAGGTGTGGATACCCAAGGTTGCTGTACAAATACAATCCAATAGGCCTGCAGGGCAAGATCATGGAATGAATCCAGGGTCTGAAGTATCTGACATCATCGCAGCGATTGCCAGTGAAATGGAAGATTAAGAAGAGGAGGTCCAACAGGGTCCTCCAGATCTTAGAACAATTAAAGAATCAATGATCGAATAAAAAATTGAAAAGCTCAGGGTCAATATTTCTGAGTTGGATCGGGAACACGGAGTTTCCATCGACAACAATGATGAAGATTTTGACTATAATGACTACCTTGAAGAGGATTTCATGGATGTCCATGTCATTGAAATCAAAACCGTTACATCTGTGAGTGAGGCTCAACCTCTCGTCGAAGAGAACGCCCTAGATGAGCTACACAGAGCTATCCTCCTAAGGGATGAGCAAGTCTATCAACTGGAGAAAATAATAGAAGAGATGACCGCAGCCATGACCGCAATGACCACCATTCAGGGGCAATCACAAGCACCGCAACTAGCATCTCCAAATATCAACCAACTAGAGATAACACACATTACAGATGAAAGAAGAGAATTTACCTCGGCAAACAGAGATGAAAAACAAAAGAAGGATTCTCCATTGGGCACCATTCCGGAGAAAGAATCAAGCAAATGTTTGAAATAGTTTGAGAGGCCTTAACCCAATCTAAGGGCGGTGCATTGATTCTAAAGGGTAGACCTTACCCGAAAAAATTTAATGTCGTACCCTTCCCTAAGGGTTTTGTGGCCCCAAAATTTAAAATATTTGATGGGACTGGAAATCCCAGACAACATATAACACACTTCCGGGCCAGTTGTGGAAACACAAGAAATAGTGAAGCTTTACTCTTCCAACAGTTCGTCAGCAGCTTGTCAGGGATCACCTTCGATTGGTATGCTGATTTACCCAACAGATCAGTTAAGACATTTGTAGAGCTGGAACAACTCTTTGTGAAAAGATTTGCCAGAGTGCAACAACATGTATCTATAGGAGAGCTCATGATGGAAAAGCAAAAGCCCAATGAGACTTTGGTGGACTACATCCTAACGTAGAGAAACCTTAGGATGAAGTGTGAACCTCAGCTACAGGAACATCATGCAATTGAGGTTTTACCGAAAAGCATTCATGGGCCAGTAGCTTTCATGCTTAAGGGAATCACCATTAAATCCTTCAAGAAGCTACTCAGTAAAGCCAACAGTCTTCAAGAAGAAATCAAACATATGGATTCACACGAGAAGTCCGAGGCAACTAGAGTGTTTGAAAAGAAATCAGGAACAACAGCGACTGTTGATAAAGGAAAACAACCAATGAAGATATATGTAGAAAATCCTTGTCAGCCTTCATCACAGTAGGCTCAGAAACAAAATAGCCAGTCCAACCAGCGACCACCTCAAGAAAGGTCACCTCGAACAGGGAATAAGAGAATATCTCTGGCAGAATGACAAAAAATAGTGTATTCTTTCAAAGATGAAGCTGTATCCAAAATGTTCAGAAGTTTGATGAAGAAGCCTGAGTTCAGACTATCAGATCCAAAGAAGCCCGAAGAGTTTGATAGAAAGGATGAACCAAATTATTGCCTGTATCACTGACTGCTCGGACACACTATAGAAGAATGCTTCATCTTTAAGGAATGGCTCAAAAAGAATCTTAAATAAGGGAATATAGCAATCCCGAAAGAATATTTAAGAGAACCTAAAAAAGATTCTATAAATATGATTACGGCCGAACCAATCTCTCCGATTGATCCATACACTGAGAAGAGGGATGGAGTACGACTTGGGACAAACTTAAGAGGGTCCCAAATCAAATCCATAATTCATCGAAACAATCTTCCACATACACTAGAAAAGATGGATGAAGTGCGGTTTGGAGAAAATCATCCAAGAAATTATTGAACCAACGCATCAAAACAAACCTCCGTTCAGAGTCTTCTGCCTGCTAAGCCCGAGATGAAGATTTTGTAACAAGATCCATCATCGTAAAAAATAAAGAGAAAGAAGAATGTCATCGAGAAGATTGATAGCACGAGGAGTAGGACAGGGGCTGCCTCTACTAGATTAGTTATCTCAGATTCGGGGAAGAAAATCTTCAAATCCCTGACTTTGTATGATTATCTTTTTGCCCCTCCGCGGTCTTATGAATATAATGATCATGATTTCAGCTACGTTTTAACTGTTTCTGGTGATAACGTAACTGATTATGACCAATATAAATTTGATCTCCATTCACAAATTGATCCTTAAATCGTACTTGATTCTGACGAACTCATTAACAATACCAAAGAAGACATCAACGATAACAGCTACAACAGCACCAGGAGTGAGGAGCCAATCCTCGAGCACCATAGAGCACAGTGCCAGGGTACACCGCTTTCCATCAACTTAGATCTTTTCGATAAAGAAAAAACACCAAAAAATTCAACAAAGGTACCTTAAGAAGAAAAAATTACTGAAATAAACTTAAGGAGCGGGAAAGTGTTGCCCCCGAGAAAAGCTCCAGTGGATAAAGAAAAACAAATAGTAACTCGAGAAGAACTACCTCCACCTACACTAGTGGAAGAAACACATAACCAAGAGAAAATTGGAGGACCATACAAAGTGAATTACAACGTGCTAGCTCATTTTAGGAAGTTGCTGGCCCGATTAAGTATCTATGATGCTCTAATCCTATCAAAGGAGATGAGAGAGTCTCTGGTTATAGCGTTGCTCAACCCAGAGATTTGCTAAACTCAGTTGGCCAACACATCATTGGATGAAGTTTGCTCATTGAAAGAACAGCCTGGGGTGATCTTCAAAGATGAAGATTTGTTGCTTGATACCGCCGACCACAACCGACCACTCGACATTTCCGTTAACATCGGCAGATACATCGGCAGATTCGTGTTGTCTAGAATTTTAGTAGATCCTGAAGCATCACTCAACTTGATGAGTCTACGAACATCAGCCTATTTGAACATTGAAACTTAGGATCTTACAACCGATAAAATGATGTTAAGAGGATTCAATCAAAAGGGAGAGAGAGCCCTTGGATCAATTACATTGCCTATGAAGGTTAGAGAACTAGCAAGAACTGCCAAGTTTCATATCATCGACGTCGAGACCTCTTTCAACGCTCTACTTGGTCGAACATTGATTCATGAACACAACATGGTTTTGCCGTCTCTACACCAGTGCATCAAGTACTACAAAGAAGGATAAGCACATTGCATAAAAGGAGATCTATAACCGTTTTCAGTGCATGAAGTTGGCATTCATGAAGATGCTGCCTACTACGCGCCCTCACAGAAAACTGTCTTCTCTCACAAAATTGCAACAAACAAAAGCAAAGATCCAAAAGAAGTAAAATGGCAGGGCCATTAAACCCCGCTTCAGCGATCTTCCACCACTCTCTTACAACAATTTGGTGGAGGTTCTTTTAGTTCACGCACCTGAGGTCGAGGCCGGGGACGTGGACGAGCAAGGACCAACTTAATCGTTGAACGGACTAGGTCAACCATCAACATCAGTGATGAAGATAGTTTTGAAGATGAAATAATGATGACAAAACAAAGGAAACCTCAATACAAGATATCCTTAGAAGGTGCGGAGATCCTCCCTCAAAAGGTCTAGAGTTTAGAGGTCAAGGAAGTTCGTAGTGTTGGTTAATAGTGTTGTTAAAAAATCGAGCAAATTTTATCGCGCTTCTACCTCTACTAATCTTGAAAATCATGTAAATTTGGATGATGATCCTAATGAATTAATGAAATTACCTTTTGGTTACTTCTCGCCTTACGTATAAAAGTTAATTCAACAAGGACACTTACCAAAACAAATTCTAAGAGTTAAATTACAACTTTTTGAAAAATTATGGAATATTAAAAGTCAAACTCCAAACTCAAAAGAGGGTATCAAATTTGGTACAGTTGGAGCAGTTGATGATTCATAATTTTGTATGATTGTTACTAGTGAATCAGGAGAGGATTGCCTCAATATAGAGGATGACTCTACTGATCAATTGATAGAAGATGCTCCATCAGAATTTGAGGAAATTAAATTAAAGGTTGATGAGTTGAAAGAAATCAACCTCGGGACTGAAGAGCAACCCCGACCTGCATTTATAAGTTCTCTACTTAACGATGAAGAGTCTTTATAACTGATGAAATTGCTAACAGAATTCAAAGATTGCTTTGCATGGAGCTATGATGAAATGACAGGACTGTTAGTAGAGGTTGCAGTTCATAAACTCGGGATAGATAATGATATGACCCCAGTAAAACAAGCTCCAAGAAGAATGCGCCTTGAAATAGAGCAACAAGTCATCTCCAAGGTGAAGAAATTAATAAATGCTAACTTTGTAAAAGAAGAGCAATACCCCACATGGTTAGCCAATATTGTACCTGTCAAGAAGAAAAATGGACAAATTTGTGTTTACGTCGACTTCAGAGATCTAAACAAAGCATGTCCGAAAGACGAGTTTCCACTATCAAGACCAGAAATGATGATGGATATTGCTTCTACACATAAAATCTTCTCTTTCATGGATGGATCATCGGGATACAACCAAATCAAGATGGCTCCCAAGGATGCAGCACTTACAGCCTTCACAACACCGATCAGAATTTTCTGCTACACAGTGATGTCGTTTAGGTTGAAGAACGCTGGATCAACGTATCAACGTGCAATGACGAAGATTTTTTACGACCTCATTTACAATCAAGTAGAATGCTACGTGGATGATTTGGTCAAAAAAAAAAAACAAACAAAAAAAAAAACAAAAAATAGATCATTTGTGCTATTTGAGGATCGTGTTTGAACGGTTACGACGATATGACCTTAAAATGAATCCTTTAAAGTGTGCCTTACGCGTTACCTCTGGGAAATTTCTAGGATTCGTTGTCCATCATTGGGGAATCGAGATCGACCCAGATAAGATTAAAGTTATCTTGTAAATGCCTCCTCCTAAAGCCTGAAAAAAACTACGTTCCTTCCAGGAGAAGTTGACATATCTGAGACGCTTTATTTCTAATCTCTCAGGTAGGTGTCAGCCATTCTCGACATTAATTAAAAAAGGATGCCAAATTCATTTGGGAAGAGAAATGTCAGCGGGCCTTTGAGGATGTTAAACAATATTTAATGAAACCTCCTGTTTTGGTGTCAGCCCTTCTCGACATTAATTGTTGATACTTTATACTGCGGCCTTAGACGACTCTCTCGGAGCCCTGTTAGCTCAGGTCAATGATGAGGGTAAAGAAAATGCACTCTACTACTTGAGTCGTTGTCTGATACCAACTGAAGTAAGGTATCCACCTATTGAGAAGAATTTTCTGACATTAATTTGTGCTGCTTAAGAGCTTAGACATTACATGCTCTTTCATAAGATTACCCTAATTTCAAAAGTTAACCTATTACAATATTTGATGACCCGACCAACACTCTCCGGACGTCTAGCAAGATGCTCAATGATCTTATTGCAATTTGATATAACTTTTGTTCCCCTCCGTGCTATCAAGGGACAGATTCTAGCAGACTTTCTCGTCGCACACCCACTGTCAGCTTGGTCCCCTCTCGACAACGAACTACCAGATGAGCAAGTATTACAAATAGAATTCTCCAGTGCGCAATGCTGGGAGATGTACTTCGACGGTGCATAGGATCAGACACAGTCATACCAGGCAAAGTAGGGATCAGTTTGATCTTTATCACGCCAGACAAGGGTATGTTAAGGTTCTCATACCTCCTAACAGAGCCGTGCACCAACAATAAAGCAGAATATGAAGCCCTAATCATCGGATTAGAGTTGACAATCTCAATGGATATAACAAACATTGCCATCTACGGTGACTCTCAACTCGTCATCCAACAAGTCGCTGGACAATACAAAATTCTGAAACCAAGACTAGTAGAATATCACCGATACATGTTGAAGCTACTAGAGCAAATCCCCTACGTGACTTTCTACCAGATTCCTAGGGGAGAGAATGCCCATGCCGACGCTCTATAAAAACTCGCTAAAGAATTGGCATGTACCCCAGAAGATTCCATTGAAATCACAGTACAAGGAAGACAACGCACACCCACTGTCAGCTTGGTCCCCTCTCGACAACGAACTACCAGATGAGCAAGTATTACAAATAGAATTCTCCAGTGCGCAATGCTGGGAGATGTACTTCGACGGTGCATAGGATCAGACACAGTCATACCAGGCAAAGTAGGGATCAGTTTGATCTTTATCACGCCAGACAAGGGTATGTTAAGGTTCTCATACCTCCTAACAGAGCCGTGCACCAACAATAAAGCAGAATATGAAGCCCTAATCATCGGATTAGAGTTGACAATCTCAATGGATATAACAAACATTGCCATCTACGGTGACTCTCAACTCGTCATCCAACAAGTCGCTGGACAATACAAAATTCTGAAACCAAGACTAGTAGAATATCACCGATACATGTTGAAGCTACTAGAGCAAATCCCCTACGTGACTTTCTACCAGATTCCTAGGGGAGAGAATGCCCATGCCGACGCTCTATAAAAACTCGCTAAAGAATTGGCATGTACCCCAGAAGATTCCATTGAAATCACAGTACAAGGAAGACAAATTCTATCTTGAATCGACCTCGACTATCTACACAAGCTCGGAAAAGAGGAAACAATGGTTGCAGTTGCTGATATCAATGAAGATTGGCGTAAGCCATTAATAGAATATTTGCATATTGGAAAGCTGCCGGAAGACAAGTCTGAGGCACATCACATTACAAAAAAAGCTATGTCATACGCCTTGGTTGGTGATGTACTTTACAGGAGATCGTTTGAATAGATGTGGCTACGTTGCCTAAGAAAAGCTGAAGCCCAAAATATTGTCAAAGAAGTACATGCTAGATTGTGTGGCACTCACCAATCAGGAGCAAAAATAAAAATGAAGATCAAGAGACTCAGATATTATTAGCCAGCAATGATGATCGGCTGCATGGTCGGCTGCATGGATATAGCCAAAAAATGTCACCAGTGTCAAGTGCATGGGGTGGTCTTGCACCAACCTCCGAATGTGCTACACCCAACCGTTGCTCAGTGGACATTTGAGTGTTGGGGCATGGACATAATAGGTCCGACAGACCCTCCATCTTCCGAAGGACACAGGTTCATACTTACCACTATAGATTACTTCTCCAAATGGGCAGAGGTAGTGCCGCTACGAGAGGTTACGACACAACACGTCATTCAGTTCTTCAAAAGCCAAGTCGTCTACCGTTTCAGAGTACCGCGAAGAATAGTTTCCAATAATAGGAAATCTTTTAAAAGCACAAAAATTAAAAATTTTGTCAAAAGACATGAGATAGATTGGATATACTCTATAATTTACTATCACAGAGCGAACAGATTGGCTGAGGTCTTCAACAAGACATTGGTACAAGTTTTAAGGAAAACACTGGACAAAAACAAAAGAGATTGGCACAAAAAATTGCTAGAAGCTTTGTGGGCCTACCGAATGACGTTTAGAACTCCCCCTCAGTGTACACCCTACATGCTCATGTACGGGTCTGAGGCCGTGCTACTGCTAGAAATTTAGTCGCCGTCTCTCAAAGTCGGTATCGCCAACCAACTCACAACAGAAAAAGTGAAAAGCTCAGGCTCGAGGAACTAGAGAGTCTGGAATGAAAATAACTTGAATCACAACAACATCTGGAACTTTACCAGGCAAAGATGGTACAAGCTCATGACAAATTGGTCCGCCCAAGGACATTCAAAATTGGTGACCTCATCCTCGTGCTCAAAAGGCCTATTCTTGCATGCCGCAAGATAGGTGGAAAATTTGAGCCAACTTGGGAGGGACCATTTACGTCTATGCAGGAGGAGCTTACCAGTTAGTAGATTTTCAGGGTGAAAGACCCATGCTACCAATCAACATACGATACCTAAAGACATACTATGCAACCTGACATTGCTTGCCTTCGCTTGATTTGAAATTTTAAAATTTTGATAGTTTTGGGGTTATATATATAGTTGTTTTAAGGTCATCTATGTGGCCAAAAGTATGTGACCGAGTCCAAAATTTTTGTAACAAAATTAACCTCAACATAATAAAAATTACACACTTCAATTCCCTCTTTTCAAACTTAATAGGCTACTAGATTAAACACAATTCACACATAAATAAATGATCTCTTCACCAAAATAAACTAAATTTTCTTTAGTAAATACTTTGTTTTGTTCTTGTTCATGCTAAGTTTCAGCTCACTGATATTTTTCCTGTTTTCTACAGAGAAATGTCAAGTGGAAGGCTGATCTTTGCCTTTAAAGATGGCTGCAACCTCGCACACAATAATGAAATGGCATTCACACTAAATGAAGAATGGTGCCGTAGGGCGACACTATAGATTTCAACATGGAATTTAACCAAGTTGGCATGGATTGCGATGGTGCTTTAATGAATTTTGTCAGTTGACAGGAAAAGGAAGGGCTACCCTCACTACTAAGGGTAGCCACCAAAGACAGTGCGCCACTAAAAGGAAAGAATGTGATGGTACAACAGGACCCGATGGAGGGGCCAAGCCGTTTACCATCCATGATAGCTACGCCGACTGGGGGCCTAGTTGCTACTGATAATGAAAGGATACCGTTTGCTCCACTACGAAGAACATTAATGAAGAAACACCAGCCGATGAAAACAGAGAGCATTCTTATGAGAAGAGAAGAGACGTCAGAAAGAGGCAGACAACTTGCTCACTCCTATTTCTGAGGGACACATTTATGATCCAGGCATGAAAGAGACCTCCTCCCAGATGAGGAGTCCAGATTTGTTACGAAGCTAAAGATACTACCAGCTTCAGATGTTTTGTGTACAGGTTGCCCTACCTGCAACGACATGAGTGCCAACTGTAGGGGCATTCGTGGAGTGCCCGGACTGCAATGTCTTCCATCTACAACACTACAACACTTTAGAGGAATATGCATCTACCGATGATGGGTCTCAGATCACTGACTACCCGATAGAGGTAGAGCCATATGTCCTAATGGATGTAGAGCCGTATGTTTTGAGCGGTACAGAGCCAAACGTCCTCTTAGACGCAGAATCATACATTCCGTCAAAGCCAGAGACATCACTAGCTTGGGTTCCCGCTGATGCTCAAATGAGGGAATACCCGAGACAACTGTTGACTCCCAGTACGGTGGAATATTATAAAATGAGCAAAGTAAATAAAAGAGACTTTGAGTTTTATGAAGGAGTACAGGGAAAATTCATCAACATACTGGAGGGATTAGAAATGTATACCAGAGTCTTCCTAGATATTAATGAATAGAGTATTCTCGACTGCATTTTTGACCTAAGGGATAGAGGTCGAGCAGGTTTACTTATGGAAAGGACCTATTCTGAGTCAAGGAATTGGATGCGAGGAAAAGGGAGGATTACAATCCAGTATGGCTGTTGCAACAACTTCACAAATGACAGATAAGGAAATCTCCCTGGGATCCTCATACACGATCAAGTAAATCCACTACTGTAATTGATAAAGTGGATGATCAAAAGAATGGTCAGATGGAGTATTTTGCTCTCTACCTACATTCCAAATAGTTGTATTATCAACATCTACAATGAAGATGATTGCATTCCTCCACACATCGATCACCATGACTTCGTGAGGCCTTTTTGTACGGTCTCATTCATAATTAAAAGTAACATCTTATTTGGGAAAGAAATTGACAACGTCGGCCCTGGTGAGTTCAAAGGCTCTGTGGAGATTCCCCTACCATTTGGGTCAGTGCTTGTTCTTAAAGGTAACGGTGCAGACGTTACCAAGCATTGCATTCCAAGAGTGCGACACCATAGGGTGTCTGTGACCTTTCGATGGATAGACGATAACAAGATGCCACACAGATTTCAACCAGATCCAGAACTGGAGGAACTACTACCTTACGAGCTATGAGAGGGTTGCAACTCTAACAACATGCAAAGGGAACTCTTTTCCTGTAGTGTGGCTTAGAAGGTCAGCTTGATCAGGATCTCGTCACAGCAGGAACAGACAGTCAGAGGATTCCTATTGGATGCGAGGAAAAGGGAGGATTACAATCCAGTATGGCTGTTGCAACAACTTCACAAATGACAGATAAGGAAATCTCCCTGGGATCCTCATACACGATCAAGTAAATCCACTACTGTAATTGATAAAGTGGATGATCAAAAGAATGGTCAGATGGAGTATTTTGCTCTCTACCTACATTCCAAATAGTTGTATTATCAACATCTACAATGAAGATGATTGCATTCCTCCACACATCGATCACCATGACTTCGTGAGGCCTTTTTGTACGGTCTCATTCATAATTAAAAGTAACATCTTATTTGGGAAAGAAATTGACAACGTCGGCCCTGGTGAGTTCAAAGGCTCTGTGGAGATTCCCCTACCATTTGGGTCAGTGCTTGTTCTTAAAGGTAACGGTGCAGACGTTACCAAGCATTGCATTCCAAGAGTGCGACACCATAGGGTGTCTGTGACCTTTCGATGGATAGACGATAACAAGATGCCACACAGATTTCAACCAGATCCAGAACTGGAGGAACTACTACCTTACGAGCTATGAGAGGGTTGCAACTCTAACAACATGCAAAGGGAACTCTTTTCCTGTAGTGTGGCTTAGAAGGTCAGCTTGATCAGGATCTCGTCACAGCAGGAACAGACAGTCAGAGGATTCCTTTCTCCTTTACTACATTACAAAAATGTGATATGTACCAAAGATGCTCAGCCTATAATGTATATTTGGCATGATATATTTTAGATGTACTTTGATGCATTTCACATATTATACTTTTTGAGGCGTTGGCCTACACTTGATCTGTAACATTTTGTTGGAGCAGATTAATGAAGTTTCTTTCAGAAATGTGTCTTTTTGTCAATTGCCTTTTGTGTGATAGATGGAAGCCACAAACCACACATTGGTTCAAAATTACAACGAACAAAGAACAAAACAACAAACAAAAAAAATTTAACAATAATAAAATTTAATCAAAAATTGCCAATAGACAAACAACAAAACAACTCTCTTTTGAAAAAATCAACAAACTAAAATCAAATTTTGAAAGCATATTTTGAAAAATTAAATATGATAAAAATAACAAGAAAAGAAAATAAATATGTTGAGTGGATTCTTTCAATTTCAGAGTTTCTTACTCTTTGCTCGTACACACAACTATCTTTATCTGCACTAATTCTCTTCACATCCTCGCGGAATTTCACATTGTGCGCAAAAGCTCACAAATTTTCACAAATCCTCTTCAACAATGTCAACCTTTACATACGACACATGTCTTTAAATTAAACACTACAAACTCTGTAGAATTCTCATTTTCAAATCAGTCTCTAATTTCTGATTCACCCTTTTGAGGCCGGTCCTTACCTTCTGACGCTCTCTTTACAGATTGATCCTTACCTTTTAATTCTCATTTTCGAATCAGTTCCTAATTTCTGATTCACCCTTTTTGAGGCCAGTCCTTACCTTCCGACGATCTCTTTTGAGATTCATCCTTAACTTTCAATTCTTATTTTTGAATCAGTCCCTATTTTATGATTCACCCTTTTTGAGGTCGGTCATTACCTTCTGACGCTCTCTTTTTGAGATTGACTCCTACCTTTCAATTCTCATTTTAGAATGAGTCTCTAATTTTTTATTCACCCTTTTGAGGTCGGTCCTTAACTTTCCACGCTCTCTTCGAATCAGTCTCTAATTTTTGATTCACCCTTTTTTAGGTCGATCCTTACCTTCCGACGCTCTCTTTTTGAGATTGATCCCTACCTTTCAATTCTCATTTTAGAATCAGTCCCTAATTTATGATTCACCCTTTTGAGGTCGGTCCTTACCTTCCGACTCTCTCTTTTGAGATTGATCACTACCTTTCAATTCTCATTTTCGAATCAGTCCCTAATTTTTGATTCACCCTTTTGAGGCCGGTCCTTACCTTCCGACGCTCTCTTTTGAGATTGATCCCTACTTTTCAATTCTCATTTTCAAATTAGTCCATAATTTCTGATTCACTCATTTGAGATCATTCCTTACCTTCCAACGCTCTCTTTTGAGATTAATCCTTACCTTTCAATTCTCATTTTTGAATTAGTCCTTAATTTATGATTCACCATTTTTGAGGTTGGTCCTTACCTTCCGGCGCTCTCTTTTGAGATTGATCCTTACCTTTCAATTCTCATTTTCGAATCAATCCTTAACTTATGATTCACCTTTTTGAGGTCGATCTTTACCTTCTGATGCTCTCTTTTGAGATTGAGCATTAACTTTCAATTCTCATTTTAGAATCAGTCCTTAACCTCTAATTCACCCTTTTGAGGTCGGTCCCTACCTTTTGACACTCTCTCTTGTGATTGATCCTTAACTGTCAATCTTTATCCTGACATTAGTCCCTAACCTCTGATTCCTCTCTTTTCATGATCGATCCATAACTTTTGACCCTCTTATAAAATTAATATCTGAATTTCAAATCTAACCCCGGGGTCAGCACTTACACACAGATTCCCATCTTCTATAAATTCCCGAAATCTCATAACTTCTAAATCCACTCTCCAATCCCCAGCGAGAGTCCTTACTTCTTGACTTTGATCAAATATTCACCTGCTAAATATTCACCTGCTATATCAAATATTCACCTGCTATATTCCCCAGTGGAAGCAAATAACACACACAATCCCACACCTTTTGTATGCCTCTGGTCTTAGGAGTTTGTATTGGTTTTGTTGATCTCTTCAGTCAACGCCAATGCGCGCAATGTGCTTTCCCAACACACCATATCTATTGGGGGTCCATTTTGTTGACCTCGTTTTTGGTTGAGGTATAATTTTCCTCTTTCGTAGAATAAGGTCTAGCCATAGGACTTCTTGTGGACTATTCCCAGAAAACTAGAAAATGAACCCTCACCATTAAAAATTCTAAACTCCTCTTTACTCAACTTGAAGTTCTACATATTGGTCCAAACCTCTAGCACTTAGTAGGTGGGGTCACAATGGGGGAGCTCAAGAAGAGTTCCTATAGGACTGTTGGACCTTAGGGTTGGCCCTGGGTGTTGGTCTAGAGCTAAGGCACTCACCAACAATCACCTCACTCACAACCACTCACAAGCACAAACTAAAATTTCTTAACTTTCATCTCTTGATACTTTTGGGATACTCATGTAGATGGTCCCCTAAACCCACTGGCCCTAGGCAAGGGTTTAGCTAAGACCAGTACATAGAGGACCAAAAATGAGGTTTCCATTGGTCCATGACTTATTTATGGTGGTTGGCACCCCAACTCTACCAAAATGCCCAACTTACCCTTTTGCCCCTAAACTCCCTCAAATTACCTAGATACCATTGGGACCCTAAATTTGGCCAAGATTCTGAAATTTACCCAAAATACCCAAATTTATTCAAAAATCATTTCAAGCCTTTTGAAAATATCCAAATTACCAAAAAATACCAAAAAATTGCCAAATTACTAAAATACCCCTCATTAGCCCAAAATTTCAAAAATTCCAAAAATTCCCACAAATTCCCACAATATCCTAAATATTCCTAATTTCACTTTTCTCAACTATCACATGACCTAATTTGGCCATTTTGATCATTTTGACAAAAACCCCCAAATGGCCTTTTTCCGCAAATCCACCTCAAATGTCCATCAAATTGGTCCCAATTTCCCTCAATCTCAATCCTAAACTTAAATTCATCTTTCATATGACCAATCTAAATAAAATCCAATCTCAATTGGCCCATTCCTTGAGCCCAATTTTGATCTAAATCAAAAGCACCAATTTCACATGACCTAATCTCACCTAATTAAACTCATAACCCACTCAATTTGCCACAATTTATATTGAAAACTCTTCATAACATTCTTAAATATAAAAATTGACCTTAAATTGCCCTTGGTGAATCCTCAATTTCTTTAAATTGTAACCTAAATCCAAAAATCTCCAAATTTGACCTAAATTGGCCATGTCTCAAAATTCCACCAAATTGATTGCCTTAACCCCAAAATTGGCACACAATTCATGTTGAAAACTCTTCATAACATTTCCATTGACCATTCTAAACAATCAATTTGGACTTAGCCTAAGGCTAGCCCAATCTAGACCCAAGTCTAGCCCAACATGCCCAAATTCACCAAAATTCTAAAATCCTTCAAATTGAAACCCTAATTGAACTCAAAATTCTTTCAATCATTCACCAAAAATGTTCATTGCAATCATCTAAATCAAGTTCACTATTCAATTGGGCTTGAAATCATAGCTAGCCTAACCCAAACCCAACCCTTGACAATGTGAACTTAAATGGACCCATGATCAAAATTGATTAAATTAAACTCAACATGACCAAATTAACTCCACCACAGCCAATCCTAGGACCCCTAGGACAGAACCAAGACCACCTAACCCAAGATAAATGAGTTATGGACCAAGGGTCCTCCAAATTAAGGGATTTATTGCCTTATTTGCCCAACCAATATTCTTGCCAAATCTTCCCACCAATTTAAGTTAATTGCTTTGACAGATTC
>NW_018248614.1:0-478 GCF_001263595.1 Phalaenopsis equestris
GCGAAGCGGGCAGCGGGATCAACCCCGCGGCCCCGTGTTTGCCCCGAAAATTTGGTAGCATGAAGGAGCTTTTCGGGTATATTTTGGGCGGTTACAAAGCATGTGCATCCGATTTACATGAAGGATCTGTTTTTTTGCTCATAGTGGCACTACATATGAAGGAAATTTTATTTTGTTTTTTGCATTATAGCAATACGAAATTGGTTTCAGAAAAGTTCATTACTTTGCATTTCTTATCAATAATATGTTGTATGAAATAGATTTCTGGAGAAGTTCATTTTTCTGTTTGATAATTTGGGATCTTTTTTGGGCGCAACAATCCGCATGGGTGGTACTAATGTTATGGCAAGTGCTAGGGAGCCATTTCGTGATATAGCTGAAAAGAAAATAGAATGGCATGGATATGCTACGGGCTATGCTTTGAACAGAATTATTATAAGTGGTCCTCATTCCCATATCATTCCTCCCAAAATCAAAT
>NW_018248615.1:0-314 GCF_001263595.1 Phalaenopsis equestris
CTATAGTTAATTACATCTTAGATGACCAAAGCCACATAAGAAAACTCTCGACAAAAAATAGGAAATATTATGTTTAAGGAGTTCAAAAGGATAAGACTTTTGAAAGAAATCGGACAAACAAGTATGAAAGGGGAATGATTCAAATTTCAAACATTTATTATTGAATCCAAATGAGGAAGAACTAGAGGATGTCATAGATCCGGAGGAGAACCTCGGTGACGGTGACTTCCCTAGCTATCCTAATGTTTGGCTTCATTTTGAGGAGAAATTATTTAAATTTTTCATCTTATCAATTTTATTAGTTAGGGCTTACA
>NW_018248616.1:0-484 GCF_001263595.1 Phalaenopsis equestris
ATATGATTTATTTATAGGTTTTAATTATAAAAAAAAGACTTTTGAAGGAAAAATATTAACTCATGAGTACTGATCCATCAGTACTCTAATGGGGAGGTGTCACGTGACATTATGGTGGGACCGTTATATACGTGACACTTCCCCATTGAAATACTGATGCATCAGTACTCCTGAGGTAATATTTTTTTCCTTTTGAAGTGATATGAAGATATGGGTGTTATAAACCTAAAAATTAAATTTTAGGTGCTAGATATCTAAATACATAGGAATTAAGTGATATGTATGTAAATATCTTTTATTTTCTTAGATGACATGAATCTACGTAGGAACTGAGTTTTTAAATGTTTGATTTATAGATGTAAAAAAATAAAGTTTTAATTGTTAGATATGCAAATAAATAGTAATTGAGTGGCGTGTATGTAAATCTTAAAAAAAAAAAGGGGTAGTTTCATGCATGCCACTCAATTCCTATGTATTTAGCTAT
>NW_018248617.1:0-498 GCF_001263595.1 Phalaenopsis equestris
AAAGCCTTCCGGCCTGAGAAAACGCGAGAACGCCGGCCTTTGCACCGGACAAGATCGAGAAATCCTCGGGCTTCTTGAATAGGCCTTTGCGGCGTTTTGAGAAGCAGACCATTCTGGCTGAAGACGCCTCTATTAGTTTATCATCCAACTTCTTCCTTCCTTTTCCGGCCATTGCAGCAGAGGAAATAGCAAGCCGCACCGAGAGCTCTCGGAGGAGAACGGAAGAAGCGTCAGAACGGAGAGCTTCTGGAGAGCTTGGAGAAGAATGGAAGCAGCGTCGAAAGGAGAGAGAGAAGCGAGGAGAGAGCTCGGAGAACGAAAGCGAAGCGAGAGCTAGAAGAAGAACAGAGAGGAGCGATTTTCTTTTTTGCCCGTAATGTTAAAATTAGCTTCACTTGTGGTTCCTTTTATAAGTTAGCACTGGGTGTATATTTCGAGCTCAAATAGTGTATTCGTGTTTAGTTCATTTGCTTAGCAAGCCGAACACGAGCCGTTCAC
>NW_018248618.1:0-1569 GCF_001263595.1 Phalaenopsis equestris
CTCTTCTAATGTTTAATTATTAAAAATATATATTAAATCATACACGTATTCAAGGCTACAGAAAAGATTAATTACATATTAATTTTTCTCGAAAGAAGTTTAATAAATCAACTAATTATCCTCAATCGCCGGCATGACTTCTAATACAGGCACTGTCAAGAGAAGCAGCCAATTTCGGCTTGGGAGAGACGAAGTACTACTTGGTGCTTATTTTTGCGGCCATCTTATGGCAATGTTTCTTTCTTGGCGCAGTTGGCGTGATCTCTTGTGTGAACACGCTGCTCGCCGGAATTCTCATCGCCGTCTTCATCCCTGTGGTGGAAGTCTTGGCCGTTATCTTCCTTCACGAGAACTTTAGCGTTGAGAAAGGCATGGCTTTGGTTCTCTGTCTCTGGGGATTGGCTTCTTATTCTTATGGAGAGTACCGAGAAGCCAAGGAGAAGAAGGAACGAGCTGTTTCTCATCAGGTTCAAACTTCAACGGTTTGATTAATACGTGCGGTATATACATATAAAGTTAAATATAACTTGCTCTTAATTTGCACTATCGTCGATATATCTGGTTATAGTTTATTTACTGAGATTTTGTCTTTGACCATCTTGATCAGATAAAGAGAAATATTTTGATCCTCAAGTTAGAGGAGACTGTACGTAATGATAAAGGGATTGCTTTTTATGATAAGAAATTATGTGAAGATAAGTTGATGCAAATTAAATTATAATACAACAATAGCAACAATAAGCCTTTATCGCACTAAATAGGGTTGGCTAAATTGAATCCTTTTTTTCCATTGAGTACTATTGAGTGTCATATTTTCATTTAATTCTAATAAAATAAAGTGATTTTTTATAATATTCCGTAGTCTTTTTATGTCTACCTTTGACTTTCTTAACATAAACTGAATCTAAAATACATCAATTTTGCAAACCAAACAATCAAATTATTGATGTTTAATGTGACCAAACCATCTAAGACAACTCTCTTTGATATTGTCCGCCAATTGTCTGCCACTTAAGCCATATCAACCTTTGTCTACCACTGGAGTCATATCAACCATTTCATAGATAGATTTGTTTCACATTTTGTCTATAAGTGTCAAGCCATTCACGTAATAAAGCATTCTCATCTCAGCAACACTTAACTTTGTTCTATGTTTCTCTTTTAAAAGGCCAACATTATGCTCAATAAAGAATTGCAGGTTTTACCATCTTCTAAAAATTTCCTTCAAGTCAAGCAACACTTTTCTATCAAACAGTAAGCCTAATGCATTCCTCCACTTCAACAAATCAACCTGAATTCTGCTAATAACATCCCCGAGATATTTAAAATGTTCACACATTTTAATGATTTGATCACCCATAGTTATAAAGAATTCATGTCATGATTTTTCAAAAAAATTTATGATGGTTGTCGACTATCCCTCTATTTTTCATATTCGAGGCTTGAGACCCGATAATAATAGCATTAAATATAAATTCTTTCATCTACACCTTTTATTTTAGAGTAAACCCAATTCATGTAATTACATGTAAGTCAATTCAGAAACAAATTATACGATATATTTTTTTT
>NW_018248619.1:0-873 GCF_001263595.1 Phalaenopsis equestris
GAAGTCCTTGAGCTAGGAGGATGTTATCCCCAATGATTTTGCCTTTCACAAAAGCAGCTTGGTTATTGTTGACAAGTTGAGGTAATACAGGCCGGAGTCTGTGTACAATAATTTTACTTATAGTGTTGCTTATTACATTGTTAAGACTAAGGGTTCTGTAATGATTCCAGCTATCCTTGATAGAGGTCTTTGGAATGAAGACAATAGTAGAAGCACTGAAATAATTAGGTAGTGAGTTACCTTTGAAAAAGTGTTGGATAGCTTTGATCACCTCCACCTTGATAACCTCCCATGCTTTCTTGTAGAAGTCTGCAGTAAACCCATCAGGTCTAGTAGATTTAGAGCTGTCTATAGAATTCAAGGCTATTTTGCAGATATGGCAGATTTAATAGTGGCATTACATAAATTAATAACCTCCTCATCAGGAATATCTTTTAAATGCAGATTGGTAGTAAACTTCTTGCTGTCAACAAATAAATTGCTATCAATGTGCACTCTTTCACTGTTCATCCCATTCATTAGGTTTTGGCAGTACTGCACAACACTTTTAGCAATTTCCTCCTCCTGCCTGATCCAAATTCCATTCTGGTCCTTGATGGAGTGTATAGTGTTACATTTTCTCTGGTATTTTATGCAGGCATGGTAAGATTTAGTGTTTCTATCTCCTTCAGTAAATTTGATTTTGGCAGCCTTTTGTTGTAGGAATTGTTCCTGCCACTGAACAGCATTTAAGAGTTTCTCATTTGCCTCAAGAAGAACTGCTTCATCAATCCTCCCTTTGCTATGCTCCTCCTCCAGATCAATTACCTCCTTTTCAACCTTATCTACAATCAGCAGGAGGTCCCCAAAAGCGTCCCAGCTCCACTGTTTAAG
>NW_018248620.1:0-499 GCF_001263595.1 Phalaenopsis equestris
AAAAAATTATTTGGTGAAATTTAAGAAATAAAAATATTAAGTTTATATTATTGTTAGGATATAATAGTGTGCCTTAATGGGGGCAATTTGGGCATTTTTGGCTTCCATACATAAGAATTGTGTGTAATCTAAAAGTTGAAATTGGTTTAAAAATTTTAAGAATTTAGTTTTTTTTTTTTTTTTTTGAGAAGTGAATAAAATTTAATTATTTTATGAAATTTCTCAATTTATCGGAATTTTCAAATTTAAACTGAAATGTCTAAACAAAATTAAATAAATTAAATTTACCAAAAAAATTCAATATAAATCTTGGGAGAGAGAGAGAGAGAATATATCCACAAACGTAAAGTAAATAGTATTAAAAAAAATTAAAATTCTAAAAACAACTCTCTCTTTTTTAAATTAACAAAATAAAACATAGATTTTAAAATGCAAAAATACCATTAATTTTTTTTAAATTACGTCAAAAACTTTTTTTTTGTTTCTAATATATATATAT
>NW_018248621.1:0-869 GCF_001263595.1 Phalaenopsis equestris
CATGACTAACTATGGGTTCGTTTAGGGCGGCGGTGCGGCACCGTACCGCATTTTTTTTCTGTTTTGGTAAATTGTGTTTGGACAAACTTTTCAAAAAGCTGCTGCTGAAATCTGTATTTCCCCATCACTCATCACTAGGTGCGGAAGCCGTTTTCTAGCTGCTTTCTCACTTGATATATATATATATATATATATAATAGTCACCAGAGTGTTTTGAGCATCACATAAGCTACAATTGACCCTATATTTGAACTTAATTCAAATCTTATTTGAACTATGTTCCAACATGAATTGAAACATTTCAAACACTATTGAACCAATTGTCTAAATATTATTTGCGCTTTAATCGAATCCTATTTAGACCTTATTTATAGCATATTTAAACATAATTTGAACTTGCACGAAACTTTATAGAGATCTATGTCCGATTCAATAATGATGCATTCAATATTTGAGAAAAATTAGAATAAAATCAAATATTACTCGTGATACGCCACCAACATATTGTCATCATCTGACACAAATCTCAAGGTATGACAAGAATCTAGAGGTGTGAGTGAGAACTTAAAGCTTTGAGACTGAGCTGAAGTCCAGCACCACTCTTATCGTTGACCGTTGTCGACTACCGCTGATCTATGTCTACCACCGTCGACACCTGCTGACCTCCGTCGACACCTACCGACCGCCGTCAAACTCTGCCACCACCGATCGTCGTCGTCCGTTAACCCTCATCAATCACCACCTATAACCATCAACCACCACCGACTAGAAGCGGTCAATTGATGTTGAAACTTGGAAAATTTAATAACAATTTTCTGTCTATATGATAATGACTCTCTGTAATCATCAACATATAGTGAATTTTTACA
>NW_018248622.1:0-365 GCF_001263595.1 Phalaenopsis equestris
AGGAAATTTAAATAAATCACAGGAAAAGAAAATAGGAGCATACGGTATAGGAAAAGTAAAAAAAATGTGTCTGTAGAACATTAAAAAGTAAATGAAAATCCAGAGTCACATATGAAAGACCGGGACTAGGTGTAAGACATTGGTAAAGGCGGGGCTCAGAGCTGGACTGTGTGCTTCCCAACCTTGAGTAAGGGCTACCAACTTGATAATCTATGAAGGGCAGTTCTAACCTCGATCAAAGTGGTTAACCATGGAAATTTATAAATTTTTATTTTTATTTTGTTTTCATGCATGTAGAACTTACTTTAACAAGCAAAAAAAATTTTGTTGTTTGAAATATTTTTGAAAAGTAGTATAGTCTATAG
>NW_018248623.1:0-1054 GCF_001263595.1 Phalaenopsis equestris
TATATATATTAAGCAAGTTTAGTTAAACCATTATTCTTGGCTTAGAATTCTATATAAAACAATTTTCTGGTTCTTTACAAAGCCCAAATCCCTATTAAAATTCCATATTTAATCGTTAAATTTTCATATTTTGCATATATTGCCGGTGGGTAAGGGAGTATAATATGTAATAACTTTGACATAGATAATGAACTTTAGTATCGTTAGCCACAACATGTGTTGGGATTGTTGAAATAATAGGCTTAGGCCTTTGGTCAGACGACGACGAGCATTCAGTTGGGCGCCAACTATAGTTATTTGTATTGATTATCGACATCAACCTTATTATCCACCACAGGCATTTCCTATGCTAGTGACAACACGTGATGGGATTAAGGATGACATGTGTCAGCAATAGTTACGATTGTAATTGTTGACATTAATGTTGATAACACACACTAAACTTGTTTGCAACAAAACAATGGTGGGAATGGTGCCATTATTAATCATGAACATAGCCATTAAATAGAGTTCAGATGATCATATAATTGATCCCAAAAGATTTCAATTCAATTTTAAGCTTTAGTGCATTTTGTGACAAGATTTCTATATACAAGTATTGAGTATTGAAAGTAGACTAAGTAATAATTAAATAAAAAAATATATTAATTGGTTGACAAAAAAGATAAATTTTTCTCGCGACTGAAAGTAATAATCTTCCTATTTAGCAGATTTTCCTACAATATTTTGCTCAATAAAAACTTTTCACCTGACTATTTGCATTTCAAATTATAATTTTATCCCAATGTTCCTTCCAATGCATTATCTTATATATTGTGTTACGCCGAATTCAAATATTTGCAATTGGAAACGAGACTACATAATAATAATGACAAATGTCACGTACCAAAGAACTTGCTGGTGCACATTAATTTCGAAGTACCGAGAATTTTAAGGCCCTACAGAAAATGGGAATTTTAAAAGGAAAGTAAGTCCAAATTTAAGAACAATTTTGATTTTTTTCATAGTTCTGCAGCAGGTTGTTTTCACAATGAATCCTGAGCCGGTAACCCTC
>NW_018248624.1:0-250 GCF_001263595.1 Phalaenopsis equestris
TTTTTTATTTGCTTACGGTCAGTATATTGTAGAACCTGAACATCGTTATTGTTTATTAATTATCTTTTATGCAGCTCTGATTTTTTGAGCATACAGCTGTGGTAACGTCTGTCAATACTGAGGCCAGACCTAGGATGTTGAGATGACCGACAACTGTTAGCTTGAACTCCTCGCAGATAGATGTGGCCTTTAAGAGGCTGACCGGTGAACAGGTAAGTCATTTACACTGTTGTTAAATAACTTATTTTTG
>NW_018248625.1:0-491 GCF_001263595.1 Phalaenopsis equestris
GAGGGAGACAATAGAAGGAAGGTGATGACTCATCTTTATGTATAAGCTATGTATTCTCGATTTCTTTTGCTTTAGTGAACTATTTGATTAATTCCCTCCCGTGGACGTCGATCCAGTCGGATCGAACCACGTAAACGATCTGTGTTTGCTTGTGTTCTTTGTGTCTCATATATATGTCATGAAGTACATATCTCACAACATGGGCAGTCACAAACATACGACCCAAATCCTATGTACTTACATCAATTTTGCTTTGTAACATTGCTACCCAAATCTTTTAAAACATGAATTATACGTTATGATGTATAGGAATTGATATAAACTAGACTACATCTAAACATTTAACAAAAATGTTCATTTGTATAAGAATGGCTTTTATGGCGACACCACAAGAGCGTTATTAAAAGTAAAGTGCAAGGGCTGTTTGGCTGTTTTGTCACCTCCCAAAAGAGCCACTGTGGGTGGTGGGCAGCCCAGGACTTAAATACTGC
>NW_018248626.1:0-455 GCF_001263595.1 Phalaenopsis equestris
AGCCATTTATGGGGCCTCCTTAATCTCTCAAGTAACCTATTATGTGGTATTTGGTTAAATGACATATAATACCGTGTGATACAGATATATAGATCACTATAAAATGCTGTAGCGGCTTGTTATAGGTAGTTTTGATATTTCACAAAATTTTTTTAGCATTTTTGGAGACATTTTGTCAAGCATGTTTGCACTATTTTAATAAAGTTGTGACATCAGAATTTTAAATATCATAAGAATCAAGATTTAACGGCTGAAATAATGAATTTTGGCGAAATTTCAAGAGGACGCCAGAGTGCAGTATTAATGGTGAGCTATAGTCCATTGTTTCCATTCAAAAAATGGGATCAATTGTAAAAAATGAACACAATTTCCCGTCAGGCCATTTAAGGGGTGTCTCAATCAAATACATGGGTAGAATAATATTAGAGATCGCATAACACTATGCAATATAGAAA
>NW_018248627.1:0-252 GCF_001263595.1 Phalaenopsis equestris
AGTACGAATACATTTATAATATTTAATATGAGATAATGCATATCGTTATCAAGTAATATATGACTTATTAATTAAGCTCTGAATATAGAATCCACAGGAAAAATGTAATATTCACTTTATAAAACAGGAGAAATTAGATAATCAAAATTTTTCTTAGCAAAATTTTCTTACTTAAACTTTAGATACTAAAATTGGAATGAAAGTTCAATTCTTTTTCTAATTTTTGGTAGTTGAAAATAAAGTAAGCAACTA
>NW_018248628.1:0-407 GCF_001263595.1 Phalaenopsis equestris
TCATAGTGGCTGGAACATAAGTTTAAGCAGCGGAGCAAAATTATGGTAACCTAATGCCCGCTTACTATCTCTCTTTTCAATCGAAATAATTCTCAATTTGTCTAATTAAGTTATTGAAACAGATTAAAATATTATTAAATAATTGATTCGACTAATTAATGATGTTTTGTGTGAGAAAATTCAAGGCGGTAGAGTATAGGAGATTATTGTTTTAGCTTTGCACAAATATCTCATATATAAATAGATGAAATAAAGTTGAAATGGAAACCTTGTAATTGTAACTTTAGATGAAATAAAGAGTACAAGTCTTTCAAAGGTAGGGTTATTAAACTAACTTTAGATGAAATTCAAATGAAATATTCTCAATAGCTTTAGATGAAATAAAGAGTACAAGTCACCTGTGATTT
>NW_018248629.1:0-2341 GCF_001263595.1 Phalaenopsis equestris
TGCAAAACTATTGCAACGCCATCAAGGCTTTTGCTGTTTTCAGATAATTTTTTTGTTGAATTTTTTGACGAAAATGAGATGTAAAACCCTCAAATACTACAATTTATTATTCACCACTTAATAGCCACAATTCTGGCTCTAATTTTTTTTGTCTGAAAAATCCATCACATTTTCCGAGCACTGATTACAGTTTCACCTATACTGAATGACTAATAAATGACTGTAACGTTCCAATTAAGTTGAGAATAATCATGTAATTTACCATACCCTGCATTGACTTATAAAGAGGATGGTCATTTTCATAAAAAAAGATTATTACTAAATAATTCCTCAGAAATTAAGTATTACTTATGTCTTACTCTTATCCTACTCTATTTTTTCTCATTCGGCCAATGCTTGATTCCTTAGGCATGAACGACATACTATTTTGGATTCAACAAATGACAACGGTGGTGATTGTTGCTGGTGAAAGTGATATTGATGGTGGTAGTGGAGAGCAATGTGAACTATGTAGCCCACAGTGATGGCGAGTTATAATGGTGGTGGTTGGTGATGGCATGGTGGTTTTGTATTTAAGAAATTAAAGAAATTAGAAAAAAATACTGAAAAGTATTTTAAATATTTTTTAGTAGACAAGGTGATGTAGAATAAAAAAAGATATGGAGTTGAAAATTCAAATTAAATAATTTTCTTAAAAAATAAAATTAGATTTTAAACAGGCCCCTAGTTCTATTATTTTGAACCATTTTATGGTTTAATCCCATATTAAAATAGATGACCGGTAAGGCTCTATAGTTGAAATGAATTATTATTATTAATTATTGTAAACCAATTTTTGAATCCAGATCTTTCCTTTGAATCGTGCCCAAGGGATAAAACTTGAAACTCAAGAGATAGAGAAAGAGAGAGAGACAGAGAGAGAGAGTGTGTGTGTGACTGAAGAAAAGAGAAAGATTTGCCTCATTGGGACGAATGGGGAGTTCCAAGGCTCGTGGACGTGTTTTAGTCCATAAGAAATACATGTTACAATGGGAATAAAAAAAACCCTTTTACATGAAAGGACCCTCCTATTTATAGATGATAGGAAGTTCAAAAGTAAATTACAATGTTACCCTTATTTAAAAGGTATTAGAACAGGATATTTTACTCTTTTGTGCAGGAGACAACTGCTTGGTACATAGTCGACTGGATTTGTCATTCTAGAATTTTTCCGTCGAAGGGAGTCGTTAGGTTCCAGAGGTTGGTCCAAAGAAAAATTTGGTCGTTGGAGAAAATGTCGGCCATTAGAGGAAAAGTCGATCGTTGGAAAAGTTGGCAGTTGGACGAAAAGTTGGTTGGTCAAGATGACCGGCTGAGGATGGTCAAATAACGGGAACAGACTGCAGATGCAACTCTAACGACGGTCCCTTTAGCCTGACGATCTTGATAACATTTTCAGATTATGTACCAATGTACTTAGAAAGGCCCTTCAACCTCTCGTCCAAGCCAACATTACACACACAAATGACTAAACACCATAACTTTACGTTGAAAGTACCTATCGTTTCATATTAATTATTACAAATAACTATTGTGTAGAATAATTAACTCCTTTTCTTTTCTTAAAATTAATAACCTCAGTTCAATTTCTAGCAATAAATAAAAAAGCTCCAGCAATAATGAATGGAGACATTTATAAGAAAAAATATTTTCGGATATACAGGTAGTGGATGAGGAGACTAAACAAACATAAATTTATCCATCATTGTTGGAAATTGCAATACCCCTCTGTATCTCGAAAAATTATTACGTCCCGAAGTCTGGACATAGAGATACGTCCGGAGTCCAATGAATCACCTCCAAGTGGAGCTGACGGAAAAAAAAAAAAACTTGTTTCATGTGATAAGACCCGATAACATAGGGGAATATTCCTCCCACGTTATTCTGTGTTATTCAGGTGTTATTATGGTGATATTGATGTATTATTATATTATGAATAACGGGAATATTCTCATAATACAATAACATATGAATATCACCACAATAACACCTGAATAACGAGAATAACACGCGAGAATATTCTTCTGTGCTAAAACGAATTTTTTTTTATTTTTTATCACTTCCACATAATGTGATTTCATTGGACTCCGAATATAATCTGGATGTAATATCTCATATCTGATCAGAAGACGTGCCCATGACAACAATATTTAAGGTTTATAATTATTTGAGCTTGGTGTTACTTGTAATTATTGGAAGATATTTTCGTAAAAATAAATTTCCATTAAATTTGCAAAAAAAGCCCCATCGTGTACATTATTCTTGATTGCCAACCAAGAAGCTAGTGGCAATAGCTGTATTG
>NW_018248630.1:0-471 GCF_001263595.1 Phalaenopsis equestris
TGGCCAGGCTGCACAAACCAGACCCAATCCTACTGTTGCCTGCTTGGAGACCTCGTCGACATATAGAGTCTACATCCTGTCATCATTGACATTCCTTCATCTTGTCCCTCTGGCACAGAGAAGTCAGCAATCGCTTGGGCTTTGATTGCCGTCTGAAGGAAGTAGTGATGTTGAATTCATTGAGCTCTAGTACCCACTTTAGCAGTCGGTAGGAGTGCTCGGGTTATGTGAGTACAAACTTCAATGCATGGTCCGTGATAACCCGAATTGGATGCATCTGGAAGTATGATCGAAGTCTGAAAGTAGAAACAATCAAAGCAAATGTTAGTTTTTCCATACTTGGCTGCCCGGTTTCAGTGCTATGAAACACTCGCTTGTGTAGTAGACTGAGTTCTGCTTCCTTGCCTCCTCTCGGACCAGGATTGAACTTATAACTGCTTGTCTGACTCCGAGGTCGAGACATAGTTGTTC
>NW_018248631.1:0-507 GCF_001263595.1 Phalaenopsis equestris
GAACTATAAATGAAATTGTTTATTGATTTTTTAATAAGCTTGATTGCAAGCTTTAAATAATATTTTTCGTGTACATGAACAAATTGATCAATGAGGTATTTAAGTTTGTTTATTTTAGTTAATCAAACAAACATGAATGAGCTATTATCGAGTCAAGTTCAAGTAGTTTATCAAACGCTCGGTTCATTAGCAGCCTTAGGTATGTATGTAATCTTCCTTAAGGAATACATTGTTGACATTCTATTATAGTCTATTTGATAATTAGCTTGAGCTTGACTAGTTTTGTTAAGCCCATTTATTTAGCAAGTAAAATTTTATCTGGTCATCTTCATCTCCATATTAGTTTAGATTAGAGATATTAGAATTATTGTAGACTAGAGAATTCTCAATGATAGAGAAAAGTTAAGTCTTTGCACAGTAAAAATTTCCAAATTTTTTTTATGTAAAAAATCTAAAGGGGAAAAAATAAAAACAATCAAAGTAATCCACCATATGATTGAAATAAGA
>NW_018248632.1:0-2015 GCF_001263595.1 Phalaenopsis equestris
GTAGTTTTCTTTATCTTTTTCCTTAAAAGGATAAGCAACTAAGTGTTGGCTGAAAGTTGTTTGAAGTATTGATATTTAACGCTCGAATAAGTTCTGATGATTTAATCCTTGTATTTCACTGACTTCTTGATTTGGCCAACCCAGATGTTAATCTTTGTTGTGAGAGCATGTAAGAAAGATTTGAGATTGTATTGTCTCAGTCAAATAATGATAATAATAACATGAGATTGTATGGATAAGAATGTAATTCATATGGTTGAGTGAAAATAAATAAGGAAATAAAATTTAAAGGGTGTAGAGTTAGAGGACTTTAGAGTGACCGGCTAAAGCCCGCATTTTGGTTTATTATTTTAGGTCTGATATGAGATGTTTGCCCTCCAGGTTCCCCCCAGGTGGAGGGAGAAGAGGGAACTCTAGTGTGGCCCTCCAGGTGGAGGGAGAAGAGGGAATTCTAGTGTGAGAGCTAGTATCTTCTCTACTTAGCTCGTCTTCAGAACTACTCAAACTTTAATATAGCCAGTGTTCTTTATAGCATCTCTAGTAAGGGTAAAGAATAATATATCTCCTATTTGGCATAACATAATTTAAATACTTCCACAATAGAATTCCTATACTTGTCACTGATTTATGATAAGGAAAAAGATATTTTATTTGTATTGCTTTCATCTTACAAAAATCTAGTTAAATTTAGTTAGTTTCTTACTTTATTTAGTTAGTTTACTTTATTTTCAATTATAAAAAATTACCAGAAATAATCAAACTTTCAATCCTATTATAGCATCTATAGTTTGAGTAAGAACATTTTTCAAAGCACACTTTGTTATCTAATTTCTTCTTTAAAATTTGTATTACTCCCTGTGGGTTCAATATTTGGGGCTTAATCAAAAGGTCCTATATTACTTGATAACAATATGTATACTTGTGTAGTATCCAAATATTTAATTATAATAGTTTCACTCTTATTTGCTTCAGAGTCAAGCTTTTGGTGCCATCATAAAGGAAGAAATATAAATAAAGAAATTTGAGAATATAACAGCACATACATCGTAGTACAACCATAAAAGTCAGGATTTAGTTTTTGGTGTCGTTTCCTGGGAGTAAAAAAACAATTTAGTAAAATTTTGAAGGAATTTTTAGGAAAGCAAATTTTTATTTTTAGAAAGTCTTATTTAAACTTTTAGATTTATTATAGGAATATCGCTGTGTTTTTTGTTACATAAGTTCTTGTTTGTGTGTTTTTTTTTATTTTGTGTAGTAATGTATGCGCAGTTAAGGTTCTAAAGGACTAGTGTCCTACAATTCTGAATTAGAAAGAATTATTAGAAAAATCAAAAAAATTAAAAATACAGAAAAATTTTAAAAATTTCAAGAAATGACAAACCAAAATAGTCAAAATGCTGAGATTAATCAAGTATTTAGACGTTATAGAGATTATGAAAACCCTATAGTAGATGAACTTGATTGTAGTATTCAAAAACCTAATATATTGGTTAATTCATTTGAACTTAAACCTGTTATTTTTAAATGTGTATCAAGTAATCAGTTTAAGGGAGCACTCACTAAAGATCCAAATTTACATCATGCCAATTTTCTAAATTTGTGTGCAACATTTAAATATGATTGTGTTTCATATGATGTTATTAGACTTAGAGTTTTTCCATTCTCAGTGAGACATAAGGCTAAGATATGGTTAAATTTGTTAGCACATAGATCTATCAGAATTTGGGGTGATTTAGTGTAGAAATTTCTTGCTAAATATTTTCTACCATAAAATTCTGCAAAGCTTAGAAATGATATTACATCTTTTTGTTAGTTTGAAAGGGAATCTATTTATGCAGTGTGGGAACAATTTAATGAACTACCGAGAAAGTTTCCACACCATGTTGTGCCAGATTGGTTAATATTTCAAACCTTCATGATGCATATACTTTAATTGAAGAGATGGTTACGAATAATTTTCAATGGCCTTTTAAGAGAGTTATCCTAAGAAAGTAGCCAATATTCATTAATCTGAT
>NW_018248633.1:0-378 GCF_001263595.1 Phalaenopsis equestris
TATATATATATATAGTTAAAACAATTCCCACAATATTTTTTATACATGAATGGATAATGAAACTTGACAAAATTATCAAGATAAATAGAGATTAGAAAATGATCAAAAGAATATGGAAAATAATCCAATTAAATAGAGTCATATAAAGTTCTTTCAAGTAAACATTTAATGGAACTAATAAGCTAGTTATTAAACCAACTATAAATATAACCAACATTCTAGAGTTCAAGCAAAACTAACCTCATGAATGCAATTATTAAAATTAGTTAATCTACTAGGAATAGGAGGGATATTATCATTTTTTTTCTCAGTCTTTTGAATGCAATTAAAACCCTCAAAAAGAACCTAAGATCCTTGAATAAGATCCCATATTTTTTT
>NW_018248634.1:0-482 GCF_001263595.1 Phalaenopsis equestris
TGATTATCTAGATCATCATAAATCGGACGACTCGCGTCCCATCCATCAACGAAAGCAGCTCTAGATAAATTAAACGACATAAATTCGGGATGATGGACGATCATACGAGGCTGCAGACATCATAACAAGGCATCAAAGGCCGAGAAACCGCCAAAGGCTAAACTAACATGGTCGAGCACCACAACATCAATCTAGGACGGTGAACGAATGTATGCAGCTATAGACACCAGACCAGGCATCAGAGGCCAAGCGATCAACGTTGAGCGGTCAAGAGTGAGCACCACACTTCGAGTGACAGTGGTCGAGCATCGGTAGCCAAACGTTGGCAGACGATCAATTAGAGTAGGATATTTGAAGGTCAAGTACTCTCGTCTTCATGCCTCAATAGCTCTGCCGGAAGTTGACTTCCCCAAAGGCCCAACAACATAATAGGGGTAGACATAATAGGGGTAGGGTTGTAAGAATCCAAGTGTTCACACCTA
>NW_018248635.1:0-1643 GCF_001263595.1 Phalaenopsis equestris
AATTTTGATGTTGTGAAATCTAAGAAGTTTTTTGCCAGAATCTATGAATGATCATTGCTATAGTATAGATATTGTGCATGGGTAGTTGATAGCCAATTTTCTAAATACAAAGAGCGAGCTGTGGCAGACAAATTTTGTGATTGAATTACTAAGGATAAATATGCTCTTCTTTTTTTTATAAGAACCTTAGATTTTTTAGGGATAAAGTTGACCTTGTGGACACCACTACCCATGACAAGCATGTAGAACTTCCCATAGAAGGAACCCTGATGATAGGATTAGGAATTTCCCCTCAGAAGAAGAGTGATAATTGTTTTGAAGAATCCTCTGTTGTGGTCGTCATGAGTTATGCCGAGTCGAGTGAGTTACAAGAGTGGAGGTCATCACAGCTCACCAATAATTGGATCACAACCTGTGCAACTTTCGACTAGGGCCATTATGGCCTACAAACATCATCATAACTCACTTATACAACCTATGCGATTAACTATGGCTTACTTGGTGCACATCTTGTGTAGCTCCCGACTTTGGCCTTTATAACCTACGAATATCATCATAATTCACCAATATGACATACATGACCTACTATGACCTATGTGACCCACAACTTATGCAGCTCCTAACTCCGACTCCTACAGCCTACAGACATAATTATGCCTCATCACTATAACCTATGTGACTAACTACGACCCACTTAGTCTATAGCTCGTGTAGCTCTCTCCTCCAACCCATGTGACCTACGGATGTTATCACATCTTGCCACTACAACCTACGTGACCAACTATGACCTGTGTGGTCCACAACTCGAGCAACTCCCGACTTAGACCCCCACATCCTATAAATTCCATCGCAACACACCACTATGACATATATGACCTACTTTGATCTATGTGGTCCACAACTTGTGCAGCTCTCGACTCCGACCTTCGCGATCTACATATATTATCATAACTCACTACTATGGCCTACGTGACTAACTACAATCCCATGTTTTTCACAGCTCATGCACCTCACAACTTGAGCCTTTATGGCCTATGGATGTCATCACATCTTATCACTATGACATATATGACCAACTACAACCTACATGACTCACAGCTCCTGCAGCTTTCTACTATGACTTTTGTGACCAATCAACGCTACTGAAGCAACCATATAGGGTCCACATGACTAACTACTACCATAGCCTTCAACTACGACTTATACGACAAGTTGACGCTACAAACACCATTTACAACATTAATAACAAAGTACTGCCTCCATAGACATGCGATCACCGATAACCACATTCATTACAGTCAGACTATGAATATTATTGATGAATTAATTTACCATGGTTAACTTTGCAATTCATCTTTCCTAATTTAGAAGAACTCTGTACATATGTACTCACCCTTCATAGTAGATTGTTTCAACCGGCTAGACCTCGTGATTTTTTCCCCTTTCTATGATGTTTTTTCATATAAAAAGTCGAGGTATAATGCGTTCTAATGCCCCATTCTCCTCCTGCTTATTTTCAATTACTTGAGCGTGCAATGAATTTTATGCAACGCTTACACGATAATTCATGACTATCATCACAGGCAAAAAAACAACTAAAAAAGAAAGAAAAAAAAAAAAAAACATCATAAATTACACTTAGA
>NW_018248636.1:0-727 GCF_001263595.1 Phalaenopsis equestris
GCTTTAGATATTTCTCTATTACAATGGTTCATATCTAACTTTTAGAGGTACAGAACTCAATATCCGATACCGCATTGTTTTAGATATTTCTCTATTGCAATGGTTCATATCAAACTTTTAGAGGTACGGATCTCAATATCCGATACCCCATTGCTTTAGATATTTCTCTATTGCAATGGTTCATATCAATTTTTTAGAGGTACGGATCTCAATATCTGATACCGCATTGCTTTAGATATTTCTCTATTGCAATGGTTCATACCAAACTTTAGAGGTTGAGGATTTCATATTGCTTTAAGAACTTATCCTATCGCATTTTTTTAAATAAAATCAAATTCCAAAGGTTGAGGGAATAAGTCCTTCAATCTATTCAAGACATCCAATTCTCGTGTTCAGTCAGTCCTGTCCTGCTGATCTACACTTTTAAAGATCAGTACCCAAATTCTGATTCTCTTACACAAAATATATTTTAAACCTACTCTCCAATCCTCAGCAAGAGTCCTCAATTTCTAATTTTGATCAGACATACACATTTGCTAAAATTCTCCAGCGGAAACAAATAGCAAACACAATTTACACCTTTCATCTAAGTCTGTTGATTTAGAAGTCTGTGTTGGTCTTGTTGATCTCGTCGGTCAACGCCAATACGTGCGGTGTGCTTGCCCAGCACACCACACCTATTGGGGGTCCATTTGTTGACCTCACTTTTGGTTGAGGTCTAGTTTTC
>NW_018248636.1:2524-3254 GCF_001263595.1 Phalaenopsis equestris
CTTCACAACAGTGAAGGAAGCCAAACCCCCATAAATTTCCCCTCTGAAATAGCCTCTAACTCAGCTCTCAACCAACACCCAAAATCGGCTATGGTCGAAATCATACAGCCTTACACCAGAGCCAAACGCTTCATCCCTAAGCTCTTTAGGACCCAATAAAGGTGTGAAGAATCTCTGATTGAGGCCAAACCTCTCGGAGCAAAGGTATAACCTCACTCACTCTCCCGAGCCTTCGCGAGCTCTCCATTTATGATGGCTTGATTTCATAGTATGTTTACCATATAGATGTGTTCGTCTATCAAGACGAACAATTTAAAAAAAAATCATCAAAATCATTAAGAAATGAAAGAGATATTAAGGTTTTAAGTTGGACGGCTCTCGGTTAAGGCCATCGGGGATGATGAACGGATGACGTCCATTCTCGCGTGTATTGAATGGATGGCGGAGATCAAGCCGGATGATCCTCTGGAACGATATGGCGGGCCGGCCGCATGGCAGCTGACTCAGAAGGCGGCGTCAAATAGAAGCACAATTTGAGTATTTTTCCAAAGACATAGGAGATCTCAAGATAGAGATCTTAATTTTCTAAGTATTTATGCATTTTTTATTCAAATAATTATAGAAAATTGTATGTGACTTCAAAATTCATGTAAGTTCCCTATGGCCAGAGTAGTCTTAGGAAATACTTTCATAAATTTTAAGAATCAAAACATCACTTTTTTGAGCAAAC
>NW_018248637.1:0-406 GCF_001263595.1 Phalaenopsis equestris
GTTGGCGTATCGAGCTTTTCAGAAATACAAAAGACGTAATTTCATTCAGAATGAAAATTTTATTAAATTTTTCCAAGAAAATAAAGACAGCCATACTTTTTCAAATTTTGATATCAAAAGATAGATAGAGCTCCTATCATGAAATCGTGCTCTCCTTCATAGGGCAACACTCTAATCATATGTTGTTGATTTGGGTTAACGACTCGGGTTCAGGTATCACCCAAAGTTAACCCAGCTTGAATCCACACGATCCAAACCCAATCAATTTATTAAACGGGTCAGAAAGCCTGACACAAATTCAACCCGCTATGAACCCAATTGACCCAAATTTAGCCATCTAACTCATTTAACATACAAACATAGCATCTATTCTAATTAAATTTGAGTCAATTTTAAGTTAATTTTA
>NW_018248638.1:0-2444 GCF_001263595.1 Phalaenopsis equestris
GAATGTCATATTGATGTTGAATTTTTATTTATGTGGGCAAAATGCAAATTATTATTCTCCTTTAAAAGAAATTATTACGTTCGGAGTTCGGACGTAAATCAGAGTTCATTTTTCTCTACTTCTTTCCTTCCAGTGGAATGCAACTATTGTTTGGACGCAGCTTGTGTCCATAGTCCAGACATAATATTTTTTTCTATTATCCATGCAAATTCTTGATCAAATGTGCGGTCATCACATAAAATATTTGCGTACATAAGACATACGCAGCACTACGTACGTCCAGGGGCTATTCAGGGGGTACAGGGGGGTTATATCAGGGTTATACCCCTCTGTAACCCCTTGTAAACTCTCTGTAACCCCTTGTAACCTCTTTGTAAACTACCTGTAACCTACAAATGAGCTCTGTGCTTCTGTAGTTTCATGGGTACAAATAAGTTACACGGAGATTATAGGCGAGTTACACTTACGTTACAGGGGTTATAACCCGGATATAACGTACGCAGCGCTGCGTACGTCTTATGTACGCAAATATTTTCCGGTCGTCACACGCTATATTTGCTCCTATTAAATTAATGAAATTTGAGTGCAAAAGCTGTTCTAGTTTTTCAATAAAATTTTTTTTTTATATATTTAAAAGAAAAAAATCTCGCTGATGTAAATTAGATCCGTTGAATCGGAAACATTTAAACCTTTTCGATCCTTTCAATTGAAAAATTAAAAAAAAATCTGCAGCAGTTAGTTAAGATTATTATAAATTAGTTTCTTCAATGAAAAAATATATTATATATTCTAAACAACCTTCCTAGAACAATATTTATCATGTCGATGTGCTCGACGGTGTAATTTTCTCAAGTAATTTGCCGAACCACGTAGAAATAGACAATTTGCCGAACCACGTGAACCTGCGCCATTTCCTGATATAATTTTTCTTGATCTGTTTTTAACTTTATTGTCGTCATTTTTCACAACATTAAAAATATAAATTTATCATCTTTCAATGAAAAAATATATTATATATTCTAAACAACCTTTCTCACGTGCCTTTAGAGATAGAGAGAGAGGGGAAGAGAGAAAAAAAAAGAGTTTTTCTCGTAAAAGCCGAGGCGCTCCATGATATAATTTCCTCAAGTAAATAAATTCTCTGCAATTCCATGGACGAACCACGTAAACCTTGTGTCGCCCTTTCCTGGTGTAATTTTTCTTGATTTGTTTTTCGTTTTATTGTCGTCGTTTTTCACAACATTAAAAAGATAAATTTATCATCTTTCAATGAAAAAATATATTATATATTCTAAACAACCTTTCTAAGTCATATATATATATACACCGGAGATATTTTCTTCTCGTAAAATGGGAAGAGAAAAAAAAAAGAGTTTTTCTCTTAAAAGCCGAGGCGCTCCATGGTATAATTTCCTCAAGTAAATAAATTCTCTGCAACTCCATGAACGTAGACAATTTGCCGAACCACTTAAACCTTGTGTCGCCCTTTCCTGGTGTAATTTTTCTTGATCTGTTTTTCGTTTTATTGTCGTCGTTTTTCACAACATTAAAAAGATAAATTTATCATCTTTCAATGAAAAAATATATTATATATTCTAAACAACCTTTCTAAGTCATATATATATATACACCGGAGATATTTTCTTCTCGTAAAATGGGTCGCAACAATCTAATGTGTCCGGGGTTCGGACGTGTTGCATCAATCTAAGACGTTCGAAATCCGAACGTAGGCTACGTCTTGGCAACGGCTGTGATTCACCAGAAGAAAAAAAAAACGATTTCCAGTAGATCGCAGTCGTTGTTTGCATGCAGCTTTCCGATTGGTCAAAACATAAATATTTTTGATTTACTGATCAGTATTAAATTGTTAAAAATTGTTTTTAAGAAAAGTTAATTTCATATATTAATGAAGAAAATTAGTTTCAGGATAATATTAATATAAAATAATTATTACGATGAATTTAAAAAAATATATTTACAAGCATGCCACTAAATTGCTATTTATTGCCATATATAACACCTAAATTTTAATTTTACATTAATATTATCTTATTTATACATGAAAATTTATATTTTAACATTTTGAAAATTAAAATGGTTATATTTTTTATGTAAATAAAAAGTTTGGGTGGTATAAATGTAACAAATAAAATTTAGATGTTCGATAAGTAAATACATTGAAATGTAATGGTTTGTATGCAAAAATCACCAGGTTGCCTTTTAATAGCAAATTTGCTTTAGAGGATTAACCCCAGCCATTGGAAGGTGAATATTTGATCCGGTCAAAGGAGCAGATGTTTTAGAATAGACTTATGTTAAGAAAGGCAGAGGTAGTTCTCAAAAGATTTGGATATATTGTATAATAAATAATCTTAATTTATTAGAATTATATTGAAATATGATTAAAAATTGTTGTTGTTGTAGAATTTTTAAAAACATATTTA
>NW_018248639.1:0-501 GCF_001263595.1 Phalaenopsis equestris
CAAAATAGAATGATCATTTCTAAAACATAAACACACTTTGGAAGAACCTCTTAGAAACCTAAAAATCCACTGAACTACTGTTCAACACTGTTTTCATGGATAAAAAAATGACTAACAATGCTAACAACATGAGAAATATCCAGCCTTGTACATACCATATCATATATCAAGCTACCCACAATGGATGCATAAGGCAGTTCTTAATTTCTTACTTCTCATTCTCACTTATAGGGCATTGTTTAGTGCTAAGTTAAATTGTCCTACAAGTCTATATACAACTGGCTTAACATTGATCATATTTAATCTTTCAAGAGCTGTCTTTATGTACCTCTCCTGAGATAAACATAGCTTTTTCTTCTTCCTGTCATGAATAATGTTCATTCCAAGTATTTTCTTTACCTGACCCAAATATTTCATGGCAAAAGAGTTGCTAAGTTCTTTCTTGAGGTTCTCAATCTTGATCCCGTCATGGTCAACAATCAATATATCATCAACATATAG
>NW_018248640.1:0-754 GCF_001263595.1 Phalaenopsis equestris
TTTTTTTTATTATTTTATTTTATTTTATTTTATTTTTTTTTGAATCTATACTACTCAATACTCTTTAAAGAACAAATCCCAAAAGTTGAAAGGAAAAAGTGAGCACATTACCAAAGTCTCATTTGATTTAGGATATATTTGGGATCACTTTCTCTTTTTATGTTTGTTTTTGTGTTTAATATGTTTTGTTTTTATTTTATTTTTTTTATTTTTTGTTTTAGAAAATGGGTTTGGTATACAATTTTAAAAATAAAAAATATAAAATATGTTTGATTTGATATTTTTATTTTTTTTAAAGAAAAAAACTTATATTTTTTTTATAAAATACTTGATTCTATGTGCGCTTTGTATACGGCGTCTTCCTTGCTCTACCCAACACGAAGCATTACCTATGGGTAGGTGGGCGGCGGGCGCGTCAGTTGGCGGGGGTCAGCATAGGAGACCAGCAGGAGCCGGCAGCACGGCAACGGCCGACCAACGAAGGAGGCGGTGATTAGCAGCCTCCGCCAAAGGCGGTGACTGTGGGGCGGGGGCAGGCAGCAACCGACGGTGGTTCCAGGAGCAACGGCTAGCATTGGGCGTCAAGCGATGTTGGGAGGTGGCGAGCGGCTCGCAAAATGCGACAACTATAGACAACTACTATGTGGCTTGTTTTATGTCTGCTGCCAGTGAGCTTGTTTTAGTGTTTTAGGCAAACATTATTTTTATGTTTGTTCCTATTTTTTTGTTCTAAACGATAAAAAAACAAAATCGA
>NW_018248641.1:0-944 GCF_001263595.1 Phalaenopsis equestris
CTTCTTTGATACTTGCGGTTAGAGAACTACAGTTTTATTTTCTCAAGCAATCGGTTTTCGCAATAAATGTGTAACCATACTTCATTTTCATGTAAGTATATTTATGATTCAAAATATCACATTATCGATATTCATAATATCTAAAGGCTTAATGCAATAAGCAATGCTCGTTATAATTATCTGTAAAATAATTTATCAATAATTTTTTTTGAGAAAAAGGATGAAATGATACAGCTCGGTCAAATATTTATGTTTTCATTCAACTATCAATACTGAGAATTAATGCAGATAATACTGACACGGGTATCTCCCTTGACCTGGACTAGACGCAACATCTGGGTCACAAGAACAACATAGAGATGAACCGAGAAGCTCTTCTTTTGATTGCTTTCCAATTTTCAATGTGTTTTTTTAGTCATTTCTTATATGTGTGTATAAAGATTTAGATTCCTATTTATTATTATTATTTATTTATTTTTGTATTTTCTGTTGAGAACGCCCATTAGTGTCTCATGTTTTCCCTTCAAGGGTTGTATCAAAGAGCAAGTGCTGCTCCGACTATATCTCATTCTGTGGTGTGTCTATCTTCAACTTACCCTTCTCTCACAATCTCCATTCCTATTATCATCACCATACTTATTGCATCTGACCATAGATAGTGTTCCTTTGTTTTGTTTCTGCAGTCACCGGTCTTCCCATTCAGCCTTCCCAGCCAGCCGCTTACTCCTTTGTTGTTCCAGAAGACCAAATCACACTACCGACCAATTTTATTGGCTCCTTGCTGCCCCTAACCTTCTTAGTTGCCACTCCCGTCCCCCTCTCATTTGTTTGCCACTGTTTTCCCCACAGTCCAACCCATTTTGTAGCGCAGCGAGAGGGAAGTGAAAGGTGTTGGAAAGATAGACGCCGCCTGGAGACCAGAATATAGCTAAAGATCCACCTGG
>NW_018248642.1:0-1263 GCF_001263595.1 Phalaenopsis equestris
TCGCCGGTCTCGCCGTCGGCGGGGTCGAGGGCACCATCCGCAAGCCTTTGTATTAATTTTACCTGGACTCTCAGGAAAAACCCACTATTGGCGGCATCGAGGGCGCTGTCGGCAGCGTCGAGGGCACAGTCGGCGGCGTTGAGGGCCCCATCGGCGCTCGAGGCAAAATTTTCACAGTTTTTGCTCTGGTCCGAATGCGTTCCAATTTTTCTCTATTGATCCAATTTTTAAGATGTTTCAAGGGTAAATAAGAGTAGTAGAGCTTAATACTACCACATACTAACGATAATTTCAAATACAAACTACTATAATTGCGATAAAAATAAAGATAAATATGGGTTCCCTCCCATAAAACACTTGGTTAACGTCGTCAGCCTGACCTATTTAGGTGTCATTCAGATTGACTGATCATTAAAACCTCTTTAAATTTTGATTTTTACCCTCATAAAATGGTTTTAATCTGTGTCCATTTACTTTAAATCTATTTTCATTTTTTTCATCTTCAATTTCAACAGCTTCATAAGTATAAACTTGAGTCACAGTAAAAGGTCCTAACCAACGAGACTTCAATTTCCCAGAAAATAATTTCAACCCAGTGTTGTAAAGCAAAACTTCATGTCCTGGTTTAAAGTTCTTTTGGTTAATCTTTCGATCATGCCAAATCTTTAGTTTCTCCTTATAAATTCTGTCATTTTCATAAGACTCATTCCTTAATTCTTCCAATTCATTTAATTTTAACAATCTCTTCTTACCAGTATCTTTCAAATTATAATTGAATTCTTTAATCGCCCAATATGTTTTATGCTCCAATTCCACTGGTAAGTGACAAGTCTTTCCAAAAATTAGTCTGTAGGGAGTCATTCCAATAGGAGTTTTATAAGCAGTTCTGTAAGCCCATATTGCGGTATCCCGTCTAGTAGACAAATCTACTCTACTAGGGTTTACAGTCTTTTCAAGTATTTGTTTAATATCTCTATTAGAAACTTCAGCTAACTCATTGGTTTCAGGATGATAGGTAGTAAAGATTCGATGAATAATATTAATTTTTTTGTCAATCTCTGAATATATTTATTCTTAAAATGGGATCCACCGTCAGTGATAATCAACCGTCAGTGATAATCATTCTAATTCTAGGCATTCCGTATCTAGTGAAAATATTTTTCATTAAAAATCTTGAAACACTTTTAGCATCACAATGAGGTACAACTTGTGTTTCAATCCACTCAGGAATGTAGTCTACAACAATTAATATATATAAGTTCC
>NW_018248643.1:0-223 GCF_001263595.1 Phalaenopsis equestris
TCTTGCTTTCTCTTGCTCCCTCTTACTATCTCCCTACCTCTCTCTCTATCTCGCGTCTCTTACACTCTCTATCTCAAGCTATTTTTCTCTCATAAACTCTTTCTCTCTCACTATCCTTCTCTCTTTCTCACTCTCTCTCATTTTATCTCGTCCTTTATCTCTCTCTCACCCTCCCTTACTATTGTTCTTCCTCCTACTCTTTTTCTCATTCATTCTCTCTCAC
>NW_018248643.1:926-2430 GCF_001263595.1 Phalaenopsis equestris
CTCACTAACTGACTCCATCTCTTTCATATAGAGACTCTCCCTTCTTCCCTTTCTCTTTCTTCCTCCCTTTCTCTTGATCTCTCTATCCCTCAAAAAAATATAAAGATTGGTAAATAGAGATATAGAAGGAGAGTAAGATAAAAATTTGAAATGGAGAAAGAGAGAGGGTGAGAGAGGGAGACATGTAGAGAGAGATAAGGGAATGATAAAGGAGGAGAGAAATATAATGAGAGTAAGATAGGGTGGGAATAGAGAGTGAATAAGGTGAAATGAGAAAGAAAGAAGAGAGAGGAGAGAGAGAAGGTAGGATGAATGAGAAGAGAGGTAGAGAAATAAGAGAGGTTTAGTCATTCTCTTTAACCGATAGATAGATAGGAAGAGATTGAGGATAAGAGAAGAAAGAGGTGGGCAAGGGATAAAGACTGAGAGAAGATACAAGGAGAGTAAGAGAGAGCAATGAGAGAGATGAGAGGGAGATATAGAAGGAGAGTTGGTGAGGTAAGGAGTCAATGAGAGGGAGGGTGAAGCTGATGATATGATAGAGGTTGATGTTATGAGAGAGAGTGTGCTTTATCAAATCCCTCTCTCATTATCCTTTTTCTCTCGCTCCCTTTTATTTCACCTCTTTTATCATTCTCTCTAACTCTCCATCTCTGTCTTCTCTACACCCATCCCTCCCTCTCTCTTACTAACTATGTCTATCTCTCGATCTCCCTTGCTTACTCCCTCTTTCTTCCTACCCTTCAATCTCTTTTTATTCTGCTCTCTCACCCTCACTCTTTTTAACTCTTGTTCTCTTTCCCATTTTATCGTATTTCTGTTGCTCTTTTCTTTCTCTTTATTTCTCTATTGCTCCATTCTCTCTCTTTACCTCTCTCCCACACTCTTTATCTCTCTCAAGCTCCATTATTTTCTTGCTTCTACTTAATCGTTCACACTCTTTCTCTCACTATCTTTTCCTTGATTTCTCCAACCCTCTTTTCTCTCTCTCTACCTCATTCCCATTGCTCATCTCTCTCTGATGCCATCAACCTTGCCCTCACTCTATCTAGCTCTCTATTTCTTCCACACACCTCTCTCTACCTTTTCCTAGCTCTCTCTCTCCCTCTCTCTCTCCTCCTCTTCCTCCCCCATCAATTCAATAATTTCTCTCTAAAACACACATTTCCTATCTTTCTTTCTCTTACTCATCTCTTTGTCCCTCTCTAGCTCTATCTCACTTTCTTCTCGCTAACTCGCTCTTTCCTTCCCTTCTCTCTTGGTCCCTCTCTCACCCTCACTCATTCCATCGCTCTCTCACCCTCCTCTTCTCAACTTATCCCTCTTTCTTTCTCTAAAGGTAGAATGTGACCAAGAGAGAGACAAGAGATAGAGAGAGTGAGATAGGGATGAGCAAGCAATAGAAATAGAGAGTGTGAAGAGAGAATAAGAAAAAGAAATTGAGATTGAGAGAAGAGACAGACAAAGAGGAAGGAGAATTATAATAGAAAGCATAAGAGACGTG
>NW_018248644.1:0-542 GCF_001263595.1 Phalaenopsis equestris
TCCACAGCCATTAGCCCTCCATTTCCACCGTCAAAAGCCCAATTCATCACTCGAAAATCAGGACAAATTCTGGCCTTTTCCCAAACTCCACTAAAACTCAAATTGAAGTCCTAGAGAAGTTTCCCACCAGATCCCTCTCTGTTGAGCCCTTGCTCCCTCTCGCGCCTGAGTTCGCTGGCTGGCGCTCCTCCTCACCGGCGAGAGGACAGCCACCGGGGAGGGCTTCTGCCTCTCCACTTTGTGAGAGAACTGATTAGGGCTGCGATGATGGAATTCCGACATTGGCTTGGGTGGTATGTTTTTTTCTTTTGTTTTTTGATTTTTTTTGTTTGTTTGATTGACATTTTCGCTGGTTTGTTCGACACTTTTGTTTGTTTGATGGATCAGTTTTCTTTCTTGGTTGCTTGATATTTTGCTCGATGTTTTTGCTTGGTTGTTTTTTTTTTCTATTTCCTTCTCTTGCTGGTTTGGTTGGCTTTTTTCTCTCTCGCAGTTTGCCACCGCCCAAACTCCATCGCCGGCACTGCCTTTCGGTGGTGAGT
>NW_018248645.1:0-281 GCF_001263595.1 Phalaenopsis equestris
TCTTTCCCTTATTGGCTCTGTTTTTTTCCTGTGCGCATTTTACGAGGTGCATTGGAACATGGATCAGATGTCGGCGAGCTTGGCGCAAGCAAAGAGAACGCATCTACAACCGTCACAGTGGTGAGATTCTCTAACTCCTATTTGGCCCTAGGTTTCAGCGGTGTCTAGGTGTGTGGGTTCGATTGCCTACACGGGGTGCGTGCGTCAGCATGGGTCGGCGCGTCAACGTACATATGTGATTGATCGTTGATTTCCTAGAGCGAGCTATTAGGTTAGGACTT